>NC_139631.1:3533671-3826171 GCF_964638095.1 Poromitra crassiceps | reverse complement strand
TTGGACGGGCACCCGGAGGCGCACGACACGGAGGAGTGGAGAGCCTCCCCATGCCGCACTTGGTTTCAGGTCCCGAGGTCGGACGGCGTACGGTTACCAGACAGCCCCTGCCCGAGGCGCCCCGTGTCAAGCCCGCCGCTCCCACTCCAGGAGACGTCGGGACAGGCCACGGGGACGAGTGCCCCGGGAGGGACCACAGCGTCCGGTCGGATCGGCCATCCAGAGTCAGAGGTGTTCAACGCGCGCCCGCCGCCACGCAACCTCTCCCCCCGAGGGGGGGAGAGAGAGGCGTAACGGACGGACGCGGCCTCGAGCCAGGCCGGTGCAGAGGGTTACCCCCCTGCCCCGGACGAGACCCTCGGCGACAGGCTTCTCGCCACCCCCCGCAGGGCGACACTGGTAATGATCCTTCCGCAGGTTCACCTACGGAAACCTTGTTACGACTTTTACTTCCTCTAGATAGTCAAGTTTGAACGTCTTCTCGGCGCTCCGCCAGGGCATTTACATGTGTGTCTGTTGTTGTGTGTGTGAGAGTTTGTGTATTTGATGTGTCTGCATTTACATGTGTGTCTGTTGTTGTGTGTGTGAGAGTTTGTGTATTTGATGTGTCTGCATTTACATGTGTGTCTGTTGTTGTGTGTGTGAGAGTTTGTGTATTTGATGTGTCTGCATTTACATGTGTCTGTTGTTGTGTGTGTGAGAGTTTGTGTGTATTTGATGTGTCTGCATTTACATGTGTGTCTGTTGTGTGTGTGAGAGTGTGTGTATTTGATGTGTCTGCATTTACATGTGTGTCTGTTGTTGTGTGTGAGAGTTTGTGTGTATTTGATGTGTCTGCATTTACATGTGTGTCTGTTGTTGTGTGTGTGAGAGTTTGTGTATTTGATGTGTCTGCATTTACATGTGTGTCTGTTGTTGTGTGTGTCAGAGTTTGTGTGTATGTGATGTGTCTGCATTTACATGTGTGTCTGTTGTGTGTGTGTGTGTGTGTGTGTGTGTGTGAGAGAGAGTTTGTGTGTATTTGATGTGTCTGCATTTACATGTGTGTCTATTGTATCGTAACCCGGGGCCGCAAGGTGCGTTCGAAGTGTCGATGATCAATGTGTGCTGCAATTCACATTAGTTCTCGCAGCTAGCTGCGTTCTTCATCGACGCACGAGCCGAGTGATCCACCGCTAAGAGTTGTCACATTTGGTTGTTGTGATTTGCCACTCTCAAAGACAAGGGTTGGTGTAGGACGACAGGACCCCCGGGCGACTCCACCCGCAAGCCGCACTCGTGCGACGGAGCGGGGAGGAAGCGCATTAAGCCCCCCGCCTCCCCCGGAAGGGGAGAGCGGGTTGGACGGACACCCGGGGGGCGCACGACACGGAGGAGTGGAGAGCCTCCCCATGCCGCACTTGGTTTCAGGTTCCGAGGTCGGACGGCGTCCGGTTACCAGACAGCCCCTGCCCGAGGCGCCCCGTGTCAAGCCCGCCGCTCCCACTCCAGGAGACGTCGGGACAGGCCACGGGGACGAGTGCCCCGGGAGGGACCGCAGCGTCCGGTCGGATCGGCCATCCAGAGTCAGAGGTGTTCAACGCGCGCCCGCCGCCACGCAACCTCTTCCCCCGAGGGGGGGAGAGAGAGGCGTGACGGACGGACGCGGCCTCGAGCCAGGCCGGTGCAGAGGGTTACCCCCCTGCCCCGGACAAGACTCTCGGCGACAGGCTTCTCGCCACCCCCCGCAGGGCGACACCAGTAATGATCCTTCCGCAGGTTCACCTACGGAAACCTTGTTACGACTTTTACTTACTCTAGATAGTCAAGTTTGCACGTCTTCTCGGCGCTCCGCCAGGGCATTTACATGTGTGTCTGTTGTTGTGTGTGTGAGAGTTTGTGTATTTGATGTGTCTGCATTTACATGTGTGTCTGTTGTTGTGTGTGTGAGAGTTTGTGTATTTGATGTGTCTGCATTTACATGTGTGTCTGTTGTTGTGTGTGTCAGAGTTTGTGTATTTGATGTGGCTGCATTTACATGTGTGTCTGTTGTGTGTGTGAGAGTTTGTGTATTTGATGTGTCTGCATTTACATGTGTGTCTGTTGTTGTGTGTGTGTGTGTGTGTGTGTGTGTGTGTGTGTGTGTGAGAGAGTTTGTGTGTATTTGATGTGTCTGCATTTACATGTGTCTGTTGTTGTGTGTGTGTGTGTGTGTGTGTGTGTGTGTGTGTGTGTGTGTGTGTGTGTGTGTGAGAGTTTGTGTGTATTTAATGTGTCTGCATTTACATGTGTCTGTTGTTGTGTGTTTGTGAGAGTTTGTGTGTATTTGATGTGTCTGCATTTACATGTGTGTCTGTTGTTGTTGTGTGTGTGTGTGTGTGTGTGTGTGTGTGTGTGTGTGTGTGTGTGTGTGTGTGTGAGAGAGAGTTTGTGTGTGTGATAGAGAGTTTGTGTGTATTTGATGTGTCTGCATTTACATGTGTGTCTGTTGTTGTGTGTGTGAGAGTTTGTGTGTATTTGATGTGTCTGCATTTACATGTGTGTCTGTTGTTGTCTCTCGGTCTACGTCTTAAATAAACACTTTCCAAATTAGTGTATGGTCTGAAAAAACAATTTCAAGTCTTTTTCATGCTCTAACGTGCTCCGTTTTCCAAATGATAGCCCCATTTCGAGGAAAATTGACGACAAACATCGGATAATAAGAACAGTAATACTTCCGACCGGTAGAGGCAGCAATGTGCCGCAAGGCATCAGGTACAAGTAATAGTTGAGCAAATTATCAGAAAATAGCGTTACTTTATGATAATAATGTTAGTCACTGGTGAAAGTGGGCCGGAACCCTCCGGTGTGCAGTTCCTTTAAGACTTTCTGTGCCTGAACGCCGTTGGGGGAAGACATGCAGCTGCCTGTCAATCAAAAGCCGATTGCTGCAGAGTGCACGATCGCATAATTTCCAAGGAAACACATGGCTGACGTTATGTCGCATAAACAACAGTAGTCTGTCTCATAAATTGCTTCTAAATTGTTCCAATGCAGAGGTTTTAATCGTGCCGTCTATCCACCTTATTTTTGTGAGGCTCCCGCTGTAAAATAATTCTGGGAGCAATATCCGGTCTAGAACGTGAGCAGCTGTGTTTACGCTGGCTTGACGCTGCCTGGATAGTACTCTCCACTGCATGACTGCAGCGCAGCGCGTCCCTCCTCGCATCGCATTTCCTTGTCGAACTCCGACGTTAAAAGTTTGCTCGTCACAAAATAACACTCGTTTTGGGAATGTAGCCTAATGAAGTTATCTATCACATCCGCTAACCTGTTGCTCGTTGAACAAGTCGGCATTTATCAGCTCAGCTGCACCGTTTACAGACGGGTACATTGGACGGGCTGTGTTGTGTCAAGCTAGACGTAACGGGGGAAGAGGACAGCAGAAGGAAGCAGAGAGAGAGAGAGAGAGAGAGAGAGAGAGAGAGAGAGAGCTTTTACGCATGGTTTCATGGCGCCTCCGATGCGTAAAAGTCCTTCATCGTTCATTCAGGGATGTTTTCAAGATGGCATTTGATTGTCTTGTCTGCCCACCCAGTGCCCAAATCGGTGTCTGTTCTTTGATTCCTGGTGGGAATCTTTTGCTTTGGATAAGGATTTCTCTGCTGACTGCATGGATTTCTTCTGTGCACAATCTAATGTGCTTTTTCCCTCTGTCTCCTGCATTATGAAAAGCTTTATAAATCCAAGCAGTAGGCTAATTCTCAGTAATTTACTTAGGTTACTGTAGGCTACATATTCACCTTCCAGACGGCTTCTAGAAGAAAAAAATGCTTTTAAATGAGCTGTTTGATAAAACTATTTATAAACCTTATTAATAAAAATGCTTATAAATGAGCCATTTAAATTAAATTAATTAAATTGACAAATGAAATACTGATGCTGATTTGCAAAATGCAATTTAAAATGTGCATTTTTTAATCCATTTTCATATTCTTGCTTATTCGTTTTCATATTATTTGTCCTTTGCATAATTCATTTCGACTTTACTTTACCATTAGACAACTGTTTTACTTAAAGCACAATTATGCCACACTGTATACAGGTTAATTAAGTAGGCTACTAACTTGCACAATAAATAATTAAATAAATAATTTGCTATAGACTACAAACTACATGATGTCAAAGATATGCGTGTTCAGGGACGCATGAAGCTGGGGCGGGAGGAGAACAATGACGCGATGAAGGTTGGAGTAGTAGTAGTAGTAGTAAGAATTTAGACCATTGGATTCAGCACAGAAACCGGAGTAAGTTATAAGGTTTTAAATAGAGTCACGTTATAAACAACTAACCAACGCTGGGGGTCCGTATGGAAACAGTGTTACTCGAAATGGTTAAAAGTTAAATCAATTTGGTCATTCAGTGCCGTTTTACTGCAATGTAAAGTAAGTAGCGTTAGCGGCTACATTAGCCAAAGTAGCTGACTACCCATAATGCATTACGGCGATAAGGGAGACAGAGCAAATTCGGAAACTCCCCCGGCAGCTGCTAGGGGCAGCCGCCCCCTCTCCTCGTACTTCCGTGTAGCATTCATTCATTCAACCAATCAAACGAAATCAAACAATATCCGGAAGTGAGCTTCATTTTGCTGTGTCAAAGTCAATGAGCTATGTTGGTCCATTTATATATAGGTCAATGGTCTGCATTTACATGTGTGTCTGTTGTTGTGTGTGAGAGTTTGTGTGTATTTGATGTGCCTGCATTTACATGTGTGTCTGTTGTGTGTGTGTGTGTGCGTGCGTGCGTGCGTGCGTGCGTGTGTGTGTGTGTGTGTGTGTGTGTAAAAGTAAGAGAGTTTGTGTGTATTTGATGTGTCTGCATTTACATGTGTGTCTGTTGTTGTGTGTGTGAGAGTTTGTGTGTATTTGATGTGTCTGCATTTACATGTGTCTGTTGTTGTGTGTGTGTGAGAGTTTGTGTATTTGATGTGTCTGCATTTACATGTGTGTCTGTTGTTGTGTGTGAGAGTTTGTGTGTATTTGATGTGTCTGCATTTACATGTGTGTCTGTTGTTGTGTGTGAGAGTTTGTGTGTATTTGATGTGTCTGCATTTACATGTGTGTCTGTTGTGTGTGTGTGAGAGTTTGTGTATTTGATGTGTCTGCATTTACATGTGTGTCTGTTGTTGTGTGTGTGAGAGAGTTTGTGTGTATTTGATGTGTCTGCATTTACATGTGTCTGTTGTTGTGTGTGTGTGAGAGTTTGTGTATTTGATGTGTCTGCATTTACATGTGTGTCTGTTGTTGTGTGTGTGAGAGAGTTTGTGTGTATTTGATGTGTGTGCATTTACATGTGTGTCTGTTGTTGTGTGTGTGAGAGAGAGTTTGTGTGTATTTGATGTGTGTGCATTTACATGTGTGTCTGTTGTTGTGTGTGTGAGAGTTTGTGTGTATTTGATGTGTCTGCATTTACATGTGTGTCTGTTGTTTGAACCATCCAGATTCACAGCACCATCTAGAATCCACAGCACACATAACGAATGGATGTCATGCATACAAACAACTGTACATAGCTCGCCATGACCGTATTGTAAATATTGTGTCTGATGCAGTCCATAACATCATGCCTGCTAGTGCAGTACTGTATAAGCACAGTAGAGTGGTACCAGAGTGGTTTGGGTCTGCCTGTGATGTCTTTGCTAATATCCCCAATACACCCGACGCTGTTTTTGTTGACACCAGCCATAAGCAGGTGCTGATGCTAGAGGTAGGCTGTGTCTTTGACCTGTACATGGACCAGGCATTCCAAGAAAAATATATAAAATACCAACCACTACTCGAGACCATCACGAGCCTAGGTTATACCTGTAGATACAGTGTGCTTATATTTGGAAGCCTGGGACATGTACATAAATGCACCATGAGAGGCCTGCAGATTGCTGAGGTGACAAGGGCAAGAGCCAAACAAACTGTCAAATATTGCTCTGTCTCAGCAATTATTGGCAGTCTAGCAGTGTGGAGAAGGAGGTGCTATGTGTATCCATAAGTGCTCAGTACTAATTGACCCTGATATATTTGTTTCCCTGCTTATGAAATGTAATTTGTGGAACCAAATAAAGTATTTAAAATGTGTGTGAGTGTGAGAGAGTTTGTGTGTATTTGATGTGTCTGCATTTACCTGTGTGTCTGTTGTTGTGTGTGTTAGAGTTTGTGTGTATTTGATGTGTCTGCATTTACATGTGTGTCTGTTGTGTGTGTGAGAGTTTGTGTGTATTTGATGTGTCTGCATTTACATGTGTGTCTATTGTTGTGTGTGAGAGTTTGTGTGTATTTGATGTGTCTGCATTTACATGTGTGTCTGTTGTTGTGTGTGTGAGAGTTTGTGTATTTGATGTGTCTACATTTACATGTGTGTCTGTTGTGTGTGTGTGAGAGTTTGTGTGTATTTGATGTGTCTGCATTTACATGTGTGTCTGTTGTTGTGTGTGTGTGTGTGTGTGTGTGTGTGAGAGAGAGAGTTTGTGTGTATTTGATGTGTCTGCATTTACATGTGTGTCTGTTGTTGTGTGTGTGAGAGTTTGTGTGTATTTAATGTGTCTGCATTTACATGTGTGTCTGTTGTGTGTGTGAGAGAGAGAGTTTGTGTGTATTTGATGTGTCTGCATTTACATGTGTGTCTGTTGTTGTGTGTGTGAGAGTTTGTGTGTATTTGATGTGTCTGCATTTACATGTGTGTCTGTTGTTTGTGTGAAAGTTTGTGTGTATTTGATGTGTCTGCATTTACACTGGCTTGAATAAAAAGCCAAATCATTCAAAACAATAAGCATTTTGCTTTTAGGAGCATTGTGCCAAAACGTGTCTGTCAAAGTTTGTCGTTGCCTGGGAAACGCACATCCCATAATACAACTGTTCCTATTGCATCCCATAATAGTATGATGATACTTGGGATGCCATTGCCAACATAGATGCGAACAGGTTAGCTAAAAGTTTAGCGTCACCAGCGACGGCCCCCACCGTTGCGGTCGGGGTACGTTAAATCCCTCCAGGCCTGAAAGATTTTCAGGGAAACACTGAACACCCAATAGATGCAGTTCCTAAACAGCCTATAGGCCGAAGCAAATAAAATCCGGGGTTATTAATTGAAGTTTTATTATTATTATCATTATTATAATGATAACTGAAAACATTTCAATATACTGACCATAATTCTCAGGACATGGAAAATGATATTGACCCGGACAATAATTTATTTTCCAGTATAAGTGATAACTGCTGTTATTACACAGACGTTCAGTACAACCATACCATCAAGGCTGATAACAAACCATCAATAATCCATTTCAATAGTAGAAGTCTGTATGCAAACTTCAACGGCATCAAGGAATATTTAGGTCACTTTACAAAACCATTTGACATCATTGCCATATCGGAAACCTGGATCCACCCAGACAAAGGAATGGACTTTGAACCACCTGGATATGAATTTAATTACATATGCAGGCGTCATAAGGGCGGAGGTGGAGTGGCTGTGTATGTGGACACTAATCTGAATTATATTATTGAATGCATGACAACTGTGGTTGACAACTTATTAGAATGCTTAACTTTAGAAATCTGCTTTGTGCATTTGTGGGGATATGAATATTGATCTGCTGAATCCGAACAAGCACAGAGCAACTGATTAATTCATAAATGCAATATACAGCATGGCCTTACATCCGACAATCACCAAACCAAGTAGGATTACATCCTATTGCGCCACCTTAATTGACAACATATACACCAATGACATAGAAAACAAAACAGTGAGTGGTTTATTAATCAATGATATCAGCGACCACCTTCCTGTTTTTGCAGTTTATGACATCAGTTGCATGACACCAACAACATACAATACAGAAGAGTAAGGACGGAGGAATCCATGAACTCATTTAGGAATGATCTGCTAGTACAAAATTGGGAACTGTTATATAAAGAGAATGATATTTGACTGTGCTTATGAAGCATTTTTAAATACAAACTATTATATGATAAAAAAATTGTCCTATATTACAGTATAATAGAAAACAAAAAATATAGATCAACCTTGGATCACTAAAGGGTTAGAGAATGCCTGCAAAAAGAAAAATACTCTGTACAGAGATTTTATTAAAGGAACACTCCGCCCATTTTCAACCAGCGTTGTATCATTAGAACATCAGTAGTATATGAGAAAACTGTAAACGGTTTTGAAGTCTGTCATTTAATTTGACAGTTATTGAGGGTTAAAGTGTGGACCAGTGACATCACTGGTCCACACTAACTCAAATTAATAACTCATTAACTCAAATCAACTCTCAATAACTGTCAAACTAGATGAATGATGAATAGTTTGACAGTTATTGAGAGTTGATTTGAGTTAATGAGTTATTAATTTGAGTTAGTGTGGACCAGTGATGTCACTGGTCCACACTTTAACACTCAATAACTGTAAAATGAAATGACAGACTTCAAAACCGTTTACAGTTTTCTGATATACTACTGATGTTCTAATGATACAAAGCTGGTTGAAAATGGGCGGAGTGTTCCTTTAACCCTCGTGTGGTCTTCGTCTTTTAGTCACACCGATGGCGTTCGGGTCAATTTGACCCGGCTCATGTTCAACCATTCTAAAGTCGTTATAAACCCCAAAAATCCTACTAATCATAGTTTGTTCTTCATTTTAATAAAGAGCTACTCAAGTTTATTTATTATCTCCGCGAGGAGATTATGAGATTGTCGCTGTCAGTGCGTCTGTCTGTGCGTCTGTGCGTACGTGTGTTCCTGTGCGTGCGTGTGTTCCTTGTGTGTTCCTCCCGGATCTCGAGAACCGTTGGTCGGATCTAATGCGGCTGTCGTCCACTCCGTCAGAAGTGCGTTGCCGTGGTTTTAACCTTGGGTCCTTTGCATTTACTATTTATCTTGAAAAAACTAAAAGAAAAAAACGAAAAATTTTGCTTAGTTTCCACAATATGGTTGTTGTTTTACATCCCTGCACTACACCACTTCAATCAAGATTTACAGTACGCCCAGAAAAGATGTGAATCCACGAAATTTAGAGTGTTCTCCCGTTGAGTTACTGTTTAGAGAGGCTGATTATAGGGGCCCGCGCTACCGCAGCTGACCACTGCGAGGCGCATTCTGTTTCCAAAAATGGCCGGAGTGTCGTCTCTTTCCTTCCATGCTCTTTGAGTGTACTAAGGAGTACGTGATGGAGTACAGTGACCTGTTTTCATGCAATTCGGTATAGCGCCACCTACTGGCAACACAGTGCGTGTGTTCCTTGTGTGTTCCTCCCGGATCTCCAGAACCGTTGGTCGGATCTACTTCAAACTTTAGGAGTGTACTAAGGAGTACGTGACGGAGAACAATGACCTGTTTTCGTGCAATTCGGCATAGCGCCACCTACTGGCAACACAACAAGTGTTTTATCTTGAGAACCCCTCGTCCGATCAACTTCAAACTCGGGGAGTGCGCTTAGGGGGACCCAACGGAGTGCAGGGAGCCAGTGGCGCCGGAACGAGTTTGCAATAAGGGGGACACAATTTTTTTTTTTTTTTTTTTTTTTTTTTTTCCGGCGAAAACGACGAAAAATTTACGTTTTTATGGACGTTTGGATGATTTTTAGCCATATTTAGATGAATATCTCATTTTAAATTAACATTAGGATTATACTGTAGTAATGTAATTATTCAGTATTTTTCCTTTTCTCACTCACTTGGTGACCTGCTCTCCCTTTAGGTAATTTTATAATTACACTACAACAGACAGCAACACAGGCAGAAACACTGAACTTATTATTATTATTATTATTATTATTATCACTTCGAAACACAGTGCAAAACTTGTCATCTCAACACAAAAATAAAATAACAATAACCGTATACGATTATAGCAGCAGCCAATGACAGTGAGTGCAGTACAGAGTCCAGGTCTGTCTGTCTCTCAGGTGTAATAATCCCACAATGATCATGGCTTTAACAAGTGTCACAGGCTGTGTAAACAGTGTAAAGTGGGCTCTCTGTAACTTGATCCCTGGGTCTGTCTGTCTCAGGTGTAATAATCCCACAATGATCACGGCTTTAACAAGCATCACAGGCTGTGTAAACAGTGTAAAGTGGGCTCTAAGCGTCAGGGGCAGTTGCCCCCTCAGATTTAAAAAAAAAAAAAAAAAAAAAAAAAAATTTTTTTTTTTTTTTTTTTTAGGGGGACCAAATTTTAAGGGGGACAAAATGTCCCCATGTCCCCCTTGTTCCGGCGCCAGTGCAGGGAGCTGAATTCCAGGCAATTTGGCATAGCACCACCTACTGGCAACAAATAAAACTTCTTGCAATTCGCCTTAGCACCACTTACTTGCAACAAAAAATGCTTATCTCAACAACTCTTTCCTGGGGTTTCTCAGAGAAAATTCCGCCCACACAGGGTCTATGTGCCGACAGGCCGCAGTGCCGACAGGCCGCAATGCCGATAGCCCACAAGCAGAACCAGCTCATGAGCGAGGCGGCGTGCAGCGTGTCGGTGGACCGGCTGGAGCTAACCTCTCCCAGCCCCCACGCCAAACCTAACCTCCCCCCATGCCTAAACCTAACCTCCCCCAGACCCTAACCCAAAACCTAACCTCTCCCACCCCCCACGCCTAAACCTAAGGTCGGCATTGCGGGTGGTCGGCATAGCGGGTGGACACCCCACACAGGTGCAAGAGAGGTGACCTGTAGCTAAAAATAGCAAAATAGTATCAAAACATACTGTCAACTCTGAGTGAACTTTCATTGTGTGTGTGTGGTGTGTGTGTGTGTGTGTGTGTGTGTGTGTGTGTGTGTGTGTGTGTGTGTGTGTGTGTGTGTGTGTGTGTCAGGATGCAATGTTTACTAGAAAATACCAATATGTCTAACATTTTCAAAGAAAGAAATTGTCTAAATTTCACTTCTGACCCCTTTTAGCCTCCACTTTCAATGGCCGGGTCAAATTGACCCGAAGACCATGGGTGTTATATGTTGATGCAGGGGGGGGGTAGCAAATGCATGAAATGTACCATTTTCATATCACATGTTTAGTACAGTAAATGAGCCAAGCAGAAGAAGTTTCATAGAGAAAAAAATATTTTAACATACTTTTCCTTGATGTTGAAATTCTAAAACGGGTCAGATTGACCCGAAGACCATGCGAACAATTGAGGCTGAAAATAAATATAAAAAATATAAAAATAACCTAATATAATAAGGAAATGTAGGAGGCAATATTATAGTAAAGTATTAAATAATAGCAAAAATAATATTAAAGGAATAGGCTATGGAGTATATTATAACATGGATGATGTGGCAAATAAGTTTATTCATTTTTTTGTAAATATTGGGCCTAATCTGGCTAAAGAAATATGTGATACAGGGACAAGAATTGAAAATGATGGGTGTCTTATTGACAGAAATCCAAATTCTATGTTTGTTGGAGCTGTAGATGAGGAAGAGATTATAGATATTGTTAATAAATGTAATAACAGTGTCTACCAACTGTGATGACATAGATATGACACTAGTAAAAAAGACCATTAAGGTTATTTCTAAGCCACTATCATACATCTGCAACCTTTCCCTTCAAACTGGCAAATTAACAAAATGAAAATCGCTAAAGTAGCCTAATACCGCTGTATAAAAGACTGGAGACAGACACAACTTCACAAATTATAGACCTGTTTCACTACTTCCACAATTCTCCAAAGTTCTTGAAAAACTCAACAATAGACAAATGTATCAATAAATACAATTTACTTAGTGACAGCCAATATGGATTCAGAAGCAGATCAACTTCACACGCATTGATGGAATCAATAGAAGATATAACAAACTCCATTGACCAGAAACTGCACTTTATAGGGATATTTATTGACCTCAAAAAGGCATTTGATACCATCAACCACGATATTCTACTCACTAAACTGGAACGATATGGCATCAGGGGAATCGCACTGGATTGGGTGAGAAATTATTTAAGTGATAAATACCTGAAGTTAGGGGGAGTCCTCACTCCAACCTGTTTTCCTCACCTCTTGCTTCATGCTCCGTCTGTCATGACACTGGCAATGGCGCTGATCAGGTAGTTTTGTATCTTTGATGAAGTCCCAATAAACACCGTTGCTGTGGCGAGGTGAGGTGAGTGCTCAGTACGGGGTAATACTCTCCCACTAAATCAAGCTCCTAATTCAACCTGTTCGCCGAGACTTCTCCTTCATTGTAGTCTCGGTTTCCAAAGGTTTGGTGAGCGGCGAGCTGAGTTTACCGTGAGCTGCCCCGAAAACAAAAGAGACTGTGTGCGCGCGCCTCGTTGTGGAGGGTGAATTCTGCCCTGGCGGGAAGGTCTTGACTTGTCGCAAGTCACATGACATGATCGATATGATTGGTTCAGCTCATTTTCTTCCACGACAACACAAACCTGCCACACGGACATCAAAGGGGCACCTGCATAAACAAAATACAGTTCCCACGCCTTGCTTGTTTTGTTTTTCTGTGTGTGTGTGTGTGTGTGTGTGTGTGTGTGTGTGTGTGTGTGTGTGTGTGTGTGTGTGTGTGTGTGTGTGTGTGTGTGTGTGTGTGTGTGTATGTGTGCGCACGTGCGCGAGCGTGCGTGTGTTTGTATTTTTGTGTCTCTGTGTGTATGTGTGTGTGGGTGTGTGTGTGTGTGTGTGTGTGTGTGTGTGTGTGTGTGTGTGCGTGCGTGTGTGTGTGTGTGTGTGTGCATCATGAATGCTGCAAGGTTCTTTCTCATCCATGGACTGATTAAAGTGTGTGTGTGTGTGTGTGTGTGTGTGTGTGTGTGTGTGTGTGTGTGTGTGTGTGTGTGTGTGTGTGTGTGTGTGTGTGTGTGTGTGTGTGTGTGTGTGTGTGTGTGTGTGTGTGTGTCAGTGTGTGTGTGTGTGGGGGGGGGGGGGGGAGGGGGGGGATGATTGTTTGCCTTGGAGCAGTTGTTGCTATTGACAACCAGAGGGACATGTTCTTTCTTTCTTTCTTTCTTTCTTTCTTTCTTTCTTTCTTTCTTTCTTTCTTTCTTTCTTTCTTTCTTTCTTTCTTTCTTTCTTTCTTTCTTTCTTTCTTTCTCCATCTGTCTGCCTGTCTATCATCTACACCGGTGGTTCTAACCATGGGGTCCGGCGACCCCCGGGGGTCTTCTGTAAGGAGGTTCCAGGGGGTCCCCAGCAAAAATGGCAATCATTTATTTTCACTGCATTTTCAACAATAAGTATCACGATGACAGATTGTATGACTGTATTTTGCTCATGGCTTTGATACACTTTCTGTAATAAAACATCAAACCTCCTGCCCGGTGCACTCTGGGCTTAAGAAGACTTTCAGACCATTCAGTCTCTATCCCTCCTCACCGATGCATCTTGTGCAACCAAAAATAATGTTTGCATTTGTGACCACGTAAAAGCTAAATGCCAGGTAAAGAGAGTAAGAGCTATGGAAATTAATATAAACTAGTATGTTAATATTTCCTGGTTGCATATGAATGGAGTTGGGTGGTTTAAATTTAACAACTCCGCAAAAATGACTGTCCTGCAACCACTGTCTGCAGCTAGGTGATTGGCTGTAGTTTGGTGGGAGCGGCTGTTTGTTGACTGAGGGATTTGACAACTGCTGACTGACTGTGCAGATGCTGCCTTCAAGTGCTCCTAATAAATTATTATTTCCACGACCGGGGTTGTAAATAGAACTTGTTTGGTATTTTCCTCTCAAGTGTGACTCCAGATACCGCCCCTTTAGTCTATTGTGAAATGAATAGTGATTTAAGACTAATCGTATAGTTCTGACACCCGTTGGAGCACACAATCACTGGCCGTTTAGTCAGGCCTCTCTCACAGAGTTGGCATGCAGCCTCTCCTCCCTCCACTGGACTTTTATTGCCTGGGGTGATTCTGACTCCGCTGAGGTGAGCTCCATCAGTAGCTCATGAACGGAGCTCTCCATGGTGCTGATTCTGTGTTCACTCATTTTGTCCACTAATTAGCCATTTTGCCCATTTAATGTCCCTAATTACCTAATTCAAAAATCCGGACCTTTTGCCGTCTGTTCGGGTTTTCTCATTTATGTTAACACGTTCAAGTAACTTCATCATGTTATTTCTGCTATTTTTGCTTTATATGATCCATAAGAAGTAACCTACCTTTTAACTTGTCAGGCTATTGGTTAGGCTATATAATAATTGCCTATAATCGTAATAATAATCTTTATTTATAGAAATCCATACACGGATTGTAGAGCAAACCAAAGTTACAAAGTGCTTCACAACGAGGAACAAATGCAAGGAAGAACACATTAAAAAGACTGGAGGTGCTGATAAAATAAGCATAAAGCGATATAACGACAGATACAAAAACAGGGGTTATAGTTATATACTAGATATGGTTATGCTAAATGAGGTTGACCTTAAGTAACACCATAAAATACTGTGAACATAAGGATTGCATTTTCTCGTCTTTTTTGAATAGCCTACTCTTGTTTTGTTTTTAGAAATCAAGAGGTATACTATAATAAAGGCAAACAATAACATATCACGGAAAAAATACATCATAATATGCACCCACCTCAGTTGTTGATACAGCTTCTATGAAGCTTTCCATCATCTCAGCAACTCGGCTATCTAGAAAAATTTAGATATCAAATAATTGGGTCGGTCATGCGCACTGTGGTCATAATTACGAGGTTTCGACCAGCACCTGAATGCAGCATTTGCATGGTGGGCGAGGCACAGGGGAGGCAGGGTGTTATGTGTAGCAGTAGCACAGCAGTTGCTGTTGGCAGACTAGACACTAGCCCTGTCAGAGTTGCGTTACAGCTGGCAAGTTGTCATTTGCGTTACTCTCGTCGTGCAATCACGGCTAAACAATGCTGTACAGCTAGACGTCATCTGATCATCAATGGTTTGTCTTTTGAAAAAAGTTCCAACCGCGCACAATGTGTTTTTAGCTAGCAAGCAATAGCAAGTTACTAGCTACTAGCTAGAGATTGATAAGACAGACGAGACGTCTAGCAAGTTGCTGCAGGGAATAGCAAAGTATGCTACGGACTGAGAGATTGGTAGTCTAGCCAGAGGTATGTAGCATCGACATGTAGCAGGTTAGCAAGCTGAGTGTTGAATGGAAATAAAAACACTAAGAGATAAGTTGCCAATAAAAGTGGATTGACGCAGGAGTAACGTTAACGTTACCTGGCCGTAGCTGTCAAACGCCTTGGTCGTCCTGGCTGCAGCGCTGGCCTAGCAAGCTTGCAGAAGCTAGCTGCAGGTTTGGCTAGTCGACCAAAAGTAAGTTGTTTTCACTGAATTAATTTCTTGACAGCTTTATCCAGTTAATGTTTTAACACGTACATGTAACAACATACACTGTTAGTTAGCGAAGAAGCTAAATGTCTTTGCATAACGGTCATATATGGTGTGTGTGTGTGAGGGCTAACATTAGCCAGCAAGATCTCGGCCTTGGTAAAGTTTGTAACGTTACTGCTGGCTTAGTTGCTGATTGTTTGACTGGATCTATTCGAGAACATGCAACTTGAAATGACAACGAGGCTCTTTGTGGCCAGTGGCCACTCATCTTTCCATGACGTGTCTGTCATCTTTTTGCATAGCGGTTAGTTTACAATATTACAATATTTTGGAAGATAGACAGTCATGTCATACTTTTCCTCAGAGGTCCGGTGATGATTACTTTTCCTACTGTGTCTGTAACTTAATTTCGTCAATTCTAAAACGGTCTTCTATAAAATGTCCAGTTTAGGGTCACATAAACAGCAAAGCAATGTATTAACGTCACACACGCACAATTCAATTGTAACGTTAATTGCTTCACATGCAGCTATATTTTTTTGAATGGTCCATAGTGAGGTTAGATTGTGCTAAAGTTGTTAAACCCACGACTCTCATATGAACTTACTCATATGAACTCCTGGTTTACGATGTACTTTTTCTGATGAGTGTTTCAACAAAACATAAAAGTGGTCTAATGTTCGTCTGATAGTAAATGTTCTAGAGGCAGAAAATGCATCCATGGCTATGCTACTGTGTGAGGATGAGTGCATACGAAGTTGAAAATGTAGGATTCCCCCCCCTGTAACTTGGCAGTACTACCTTTTTACTGTATCTGCATGCTCCTATAATACTTAAAATCTGAAAAAGTTGTCCATGTGCATAGGGCTGCACAATTAATTGTATTTTCATCGTCATCACAATATGAACATGCGCAATAAACACATCGCAAAGATTGCCTGAAACGCAATGAATAACCAAAGTGGTTTTATTTACATGCGTCAGGCATTCCCACTCAGCATCTGATCATTTTGTATGGTGTTGTAAATCCAGCGTACACCTTTCCCTTGCAACAGTGCGAGTCAGTGTGTATTTCATTTCTTTATTCAGTGGGCATAGGCTATGTTTGGGGTCTATGTTAGCATTATTAAAGCAGAAAGACATAGGAGCTGTATAGCTAAAATGCATACCGGTACTTTAATATTAGTTTATTTATCGCAAGTCGTATCGTCATCGCTATATTGAACAATGTTATCGCACATTGCAGATTTTCCTCATATCGTGCAGGCCTAATGTGCAACCAGATATTCAAAGTAAGGGTAGACAATTGTTCTTATTTTTAATATTGCAGAAGCAGAATTGATTCAACCCTCTAGTGACAATAGTTGCCATTTCCTCTTTTTCACTTTATGTGGGAGAAGACGTTACACCGGGGGTTTTCAAAGTGGGAGGCAGGCCTCCCCAGGGCGGGGCTTGAAACAGTTTCAGCTCAGTGAATGGTAGTGGAAAAAATATGACATACGTTTTCAAAAGGAGGTCCCATGGCATAGAATAGCCTAAATGTATGTGATTTGGTTAAAGAGATAGTTCAGAGATACAGGCAGGGGGGGGATTTTACTGTTTTTCCCACATTCCCAGAGTCAGAAACAAATGCATGCCTTCAGACAGACCTTTTTTCTGTATTTGATGTCATGTTGAGTATGTCAACAGCAATCTCAGGCTATCTTGGCTCAATTGTTGAGGGCAATGGGATCAAATAACATAATCATGATGGAGGGAGGGGGGCTTTGTCCAAGTGTCAGCGTCTGAGGGGAGGCTCACAGTCTCAGACTTTGAAAACCCCTGCGTTACACCGAACTGCACCCCAGAATTTGTGAGTTTAATCTTTCTTTGCTCACTGGCCAGGTCCAAAATACAAGACTTACAATACGTATGATCTACCAATTGTTTAGCTTCACTCGTCATTTCACCAAGCTGGACTTACTCCAATAAATGTCATCTTTTAGCGTCTCATAAAAATAAAAATAAAGTCTTGGCTTTAATGATCAGTACAAGCAAATTTAAAAAAGTTGAAATTGTGCTTGGTGGACTGTTTGTCAAAATGTCAAAAAGGTGAAGTAGACCCTAGGAATTTGGCACAAAGTCAGCATATTTGCTCGTGAGAAAGGAAATATTAAAGGAAGCATTACACTGACTAATGTCAGCACTGCAGTTTCACATGCCACTCCTAAACAAAGAGATTAGGACAGAATAGCTCCTGTCTGGGCTAAGGGATTTCTATTTATGAACACTGAATAAAAATATGTCTTGCTCATTTAGTGTTCTAAATGGGGTTTTTCTATTCTTTCCAATTAAAAATATGTTTTTAAAAATGCTACAGCAGGGCAATCTTCTATCACTTATCACTGTCAAGCCATGGCTGACAGTGATAAGTGATAGATTGCCCCCAGTGCTTCCAGACTGTACCGCACAACTCCCCACGGAGAGGAGCACAATTTGGGAGTTCTATTTTCAGATTTTATAACTTGTGTCCAGACAGTGGTCTCCTCTGTACGGCAGCTTTATGCAAGACTTTCATTTAAGCTAGATAGTAGGGGTGTCAAAATTAATCGTATAATCCATGCATCGCGATGCGGACGTGTGAATCGAATCGTTGACAGATGAATCGTTGAATCGTTTGTTTACATTTCTGTTGACATTCAGATTTTAAAGCACTTTCTAAGTAAAAAAAGGGACTTGATATTTATCTGACTGCTTGTATTAATTGATGAAAAAGTAGTCATGTGCAGTAATAATACAGAAAATTGAGGATTTGATACTTGGAGCTGCAATACTGTTGGAGCTGTATCGAGATGCATCGTGATGCATCGTGGAATCGAATCGAATCGTTGACAGATGATGAATCGTAATCGAATCGTGAGGCCAGTGAAGATTCACAGCCCTACTAGATAGCAGTAATTTCATGTGGAGGCTATACAGTATGTATTTGTCATTATGTGCACAGCACAGAAATGGCAATGAAATGCTTCCTTCTGGACCTTCGTTACAAGCATTAAACAAGACAGTAAAAATAAAATGGCAGACAAGAGGGGGAAAAGGTAGATGGTAAATGTAGGAGCAATATAATATCTTACCTAAATTAGGTAACCTACTAAATAAATAACACTATTGCTTCTCTTGTTTCTGATTTATTCTGAATCACACGTGGGAGCTCTGTTAAGCATTTCTTGTTTACAGCAGACTCCCAGAGCAAACGGTGAACAGAACACAGTATTTAAACAGCAAGGGGGAGGAACCAAGGTCGAGTTCGAATATTAATGAAATAAAGTGGAGTTTACTCTAAAACTCCTCCATTATACTTAATCTATTTTAATCTATTTTACCACAATCCAAAGAAAAGAGAACTCCCGCACACTGTCTCCACTTGCAAGTAGAGGTTTATTTAACGGAAAGAATAACGTTTCGGTCCAATGACCTTCATCAGATCCTTCTTAACAAGAAGAATCTGATGAAGGTCGTTAGACCGAACATCACACTGTGACATCAAATAAGTGTCTACCCTAATGCTGATCATAACATTGAATTGACCACAGTTGACTAAAAACAAATTATCGTTTTGTCCTGCTGACGACGTGTTTTGAATTGATTAAAGGCACTACATTGTTGATGGCCTGTATGCCTGCCATGGACACTACGAGTCCCACCTGCCCCCCGGTGCACCAGAATGGGACTGCCCATCGGGAGTCCAGGCCAGCCGGCAGTGTCCTCCGGCTTCATTTCTACTCCAGCAGCAGCCAGGGAGCAGCCGACTGCAGCCCTCTCAGCTACGCGCCTGGGAACTATGTTGCCGAGGAGCTGTGTATGAAGGCAGCCATGGCGTGCAGTGAGTACAGGAGCTCTTCAACACTGTGGAAAGCACCCGCACCCCCCCCCCCCATTTCATCAGTTTTTGCTGTAACTTGTCTTGCATAGGTCCCAAGATAAGATTATCAAGAGGCCACAGTGAAACCCATCTGCAGAAAAATCGTTGGGTCGCTCATTGTAAAAAGCGAGCATAACATCACGCTTTATTTCCAGTCTGTCTACCTTTCATTTATTCTTCCTAAGGATAAGCAAAAAATACGGTTGCCTTGCTTTGCTTGGTGGATTTAGCACATTTTAAGAGTCAATAAAAGCACACACTGTAATGCTACTATTACACAGAGAAGGCCAATGGGGGGGGGGGGGGGGGGGACTAGACCAGCCGGCATGTTTGTTTGATGATAAACAAAACACGACTTGACATTTTAGCCAATCTTTATTGACCTTTTGTTCAACTGTGTCAGTACTGGAAACAAATAGATTTCTAATGTGTGTCCTGAGGCATGGTTTATTACTGTGTACCGTATGTCTTCCTCTTAGTTGTGCCTAAATGATCATTCTACCTGTAGGAATGCTGTACTTCATTATAAGAGAAATGGGTTTGGAACAAGCTAATAACATATCATTCTGTTCTGTTTAGAAGGTATGATGGGTGACAGTTTAAAAAAATCAAATGGTAAAAAATCGCTGTGATAAATGATCAAATTCAATGCGATGATAACGCTGTGAATCCATCATTTATCACATTCAACAATGCCATTTATCATTTATAAGAAGGTGTAAGTCACAAAATAAAGGATACATTTAGAGGTGATGAAAATGAATGTGAATTGAAAAAACACTGTGATGAGATCACTGTTTTTATATTCACACCATACATTTTCAGTCTTGTCTTTCCAATTTACAAACATTTTCATCATTTATCACATTGATTTTTTATCACTTAATTTTGCAACAGAAAGCATGCAACAGAAAGAAGCTTTAATGTCCTTTCATCCTCTTGTCTGCCTTAGGCATATCGCCTCTCTACTACAGCCTCTTTGGTCTTTTCCGAGAGCGAGACGGCCTGTGGTTCTCACCCAACCACATGTTCCAGCTTGATGAAGTGGCCTCTGAAGATGTCTTTTTTAGAATAAGGTAGCCCATATTATTCTACATCTACACTGTTTCTCTGGGTATTTTTCTCCCATATCACATCTCTGGAGGAGACAATGAAATGTCCTCAACTCATCACTGCATTTCCTTTCTTACTGGATACCACAGGTATTACTTCCCTGGCTGGTACAGTGGTGGGGCGTCCCGGGCTTATCGATATGGGGTCACCAAGGGGTCAGAAAGTCCTGTCCTCGATGACTTTGTCATGGCATACCTCTTCTCTCAGGTAAAGACTTCGGCATACCGGTATATACCTATGTCCCTATATTAAATATACTGACTCACGGTTTAACAAAAATGCATTTTGTAATAGCTTTGTGGATTGGACATCGGAAAACAGAAAAATTGGGCGTCAGAAAAAAGTGTGGCGGTATCATTCACAGCGTGGTATCATGTAAAAAGCTGGTGACGCCTTTGAGTTCACTTGTGTACGTGTAGTACTCAAGTCTTAACAGCAAGAGGTAGCAGCTATAGGCAGCAGTGCCTAGCCTGCCGAAAAGCAGAGTTTGACCAATCATTGTGCCGGATTCGTTCTCCTTGCCTTCACCCGACAAACTAGCTTGGTAAACCAGCCGGTCACGTGAACTCACATGTCATTTAGTTTTACTAGAACAGTGGTTCCCAAACTGGGGTACGCATACCCCTAGGCCTAGGGGTACATTAAGGTACTACAGGGGGTACTTGAGAGAAAGGGGAAAATGGAAAAATGTAAGAATAAATCATGAAAATAAATCCGCTCAGGAGGCACTAATTACAACTCAATTTCTTACCGTATTTTGTAATGTTATATGCTTCAAAAGGTGGGTTATCATTCATTGCATTATATACTATAGTTTTCTCTTGCAATTGTCTAAGCATAATGTTGGAGTCAGGTACAGGGGGTACCTGGATTCAGAAATCAGGGAAATGGGGTACTGAAGCCAAAAAAGTTTGAGAACCACTGTGTTAGAATGTTTGGCCTCCAGCCCCTCCAGCCCTGGGAGGGTGTTTTCAGAAATTACAAAGTGCTCTAACCCATCAACAGCTCAGTTGTTTTTCTTTGTTAAGGACACGTTGACTTCTTCTCAGGCGAATCCAGGGCTATGCTTCGGTTGTTTGTGATAGAGAGAGTTTATCGTGACCGGCAAAGAGAAACACTTCTCTGAAAACGTTCCTGCATTCACCAGCTGGAGTATAACTGATCTAACACAGAATCAAAAACACAACGTTGCCTTAATTTAATTGAGAGCACGTTACATGTTTGTGCCTAAACTATTATGCATCGCATGTATAATATATACACAGAGTAACATGTACACACACAGAGAGACAGCACACATCGGAAGGCATATATTCACACACGTGAACGCAAGTTAGTATACACAAAAACACACAAACAAGTGAACCCACAGGCAAATCTTGACACCTGATCAGGGAGTTGGTCTACAATGATGATAATAACTTCTTTGTCACTGTTGTCTCTGTGCAGTGGAGGAGTGACTTTGTAAACGGCTTGGTGAAGATCTCCAACTCCCACGAGGCCCAGGAGGAATGCCTCGGCATGGCCGTGTTGGACATGACGAGGACAGCCAAAGAGAGTCACATGTCGCCGTTGGACATCTATCACACTATGAGGTACTACTAAAAAAAGCAATGGCCAAGTTTCATCTGATTCCTCGCTCTTTCTAAAGTTGTAAGTAAGGGCTGACATAAACGGCGACTGTTTAATGCCTTGGTTATACTGCATGCATACTTTGGTCTTTGTCCCTGATGGCCACCGTGTAATCCTTCTGACCCTTAACAAGAACATGAGCTTCAGAGAACATCAAAACTACGACATCTTCTGTTGAATAATAATGTGATTGAATGAATATTTTTTTATTTCCGTGTCATGCCATCCCATATGGCATTATATGACACCCCAATAGTCAAACGATAACAGTACATGGTGGGGTAGTGCTCGGACCGATGGGAAACCCTGTGCGACACACGTGGCGAAACGGGAAACGGATCGTTTATCGCACATCTCTCCAACCGGCGGCCACCCACCCAGTTCTGTTATTACTTCCGTGTTGACAAAACGCTGGCGTCTAGTGTTTCAGTGCCGTTTTAACTCGAGGGTCCATTCCGACCGCGAGGGGTGGCAGTTTGCCAAAAATGAGCGCTTCCGCCTTTGTTACATAAAGCCGCCCAGTCAAAATAGTGGTCGGACCGTCGTCAATCACTGTGGGTGATTTATTTTACAAGTGGCATTAAAGTCATATCTGACTAGTTTTCAATGTATTTCTCCCCACAAAAGTTAGGCTAGGCCTATGTCTCACTTTTTCTGACATGGATCAGCAGCGCAGCAGTAAGCTCTCTCCTCTCCTCGGTGTGATGCACGGACCTGCCTGCCTGCATAGCTGAAGCGCGTTGGGATCCCTATATGCTCTACCAAACAATTAATTAATAAACTAGTGAACATGAAGTGCCACCACCCGCCCACTCAGACATGATCGGGATTATGAGCTGCCAGTGTTTAACAGCAGCCGCTTTTCCTATTATGCGGATGTTACACCGGCGACCGAGATGAATATGATACGGACTCGCGGGAGTGCGCGTAGGCCGGCTAATTGTTGTTTAACATGCAGGCCAACCGGCTAGGAGCTGGTTATAATACGGATTCCACTGCATGTTAAGAAGTGGCTATAGTCACCAATGCAGAATCACAAATACTCACGCTACGGTGTAGCTACGGCATAGCTACGGCATAGCTACGGCAGCGATCTGACGCAGAATTCTATTTTGCAATGTTATGAGTAAGGTATTCCTTTATTGGCCTCACAGATATTTGACCACACACAAAACAGATGTTTCCTAACCAAACTCAATGACGGTTCTCTCTCGCTCACCTCCAGCTACAAGTCCTTCTTGCCGAAGGACATGCGGGCTCAGATCCAGGACTGCAACTTCTTGACGCGCAAGCGCATCCGATTCCGCTTCAAGCGCTTCATCCAGCAGTTCAGTCAGTGCCGGGCCACGGCGCGCGACCTCAAGCTCAAGTACCTCATCAGCATGGAGACCCTGGAGAAGGCCTTCTACACAGAGACCTTCCAGGTCAGGGAGCCCGCCAGCGGGCAGCTCACCATCCTGGTGGCGGCAGACTCCGGCATCCAGTGGTGCCGCGATCGGCACAAAGACAATGAGCAGGTCAGTATCAGGATTAGGGATGGTGGACCCAAACCCGTCAACAAACGGGCCCCCGGGTCAAATATATGTATAAATAAGCTCCAATGTTAGCTGTTCTGCTATCGGTACTGGTGTGTGTGCGCTGTGCGGGGTGGGGCAGCTCTCTCTCTCACACACACACACACTCACATGTTGCAGCGCTGGCTGAGCGCACCGCATACACACACACACACACACACACACACACACACACACACACACACACACACACACACACACACACACACACACACACATATAGAGAGAGAAATGGTGGAGAGATTCTTCAGTAAAATCACTGCAAAGCTTGTCACAAGTGATTTTCACGAGATTTGGATCAAGCAGAATGTAAAGTCTTGCAACTCAATTCTTGTATCAATGATGATGTTTGCACCAGGATCTGCAGTCCTTGTGTGACTTCCACGATGTTACCGACGTTAGCATCAAACAGGCCAGCAAGGAGGGCGCTGTGGAGAGCCGGGTGGTCACCATCAACAAGCAAGATGGCAAGAATCTGGTAATACTTAGCTTAATGTGAATCTCAATCTGTACTGTTGTAACTTAGGAAAAGAAACTTAACGTCAACTTAAGGTAACTTCCCAACCTGTTGGCTTATGCAACAAGAGGAATTTAATATGGTGTTTGTTTACGTTCACAATTGGGAGATAGGTGGAGAACGGTGGAAGTTGGCACTATGTTTATGTGCGACTGAATCCCGTGTTCTGTTGTTCTTCTTCCATCTCAGGAGCTGGAGTTCCCCAGCCTGGCTGAAGCCCTGTCCTTTGTGTCCCTCATCGATGGCTACTACCGGCTCACTACAGACGCCCACCATTACCTCTGTAAGGAGGTGGCATCTCCCAGGCTGGTGGAGGCCATCACGTCTCATTGCCACGGCCCCATCTCGTGAGTACAGTCCAGAAGAAATACGGCCATTTTTTTGGGGGGGTTATTCGTATGAATTGCTATGACCACGGGCTCAAAAGTAGTCATGAAGCTTCTGGTTTTTATATTGATGAGGTTGGTGTCAAGGCAGGAAATTAACTTTTTTGTGTGTGTGGCTGATGGATTCCAGTTCCCCTCCTCCTTCTTTTGATTCTTTCCTGCAAGTTATAAATGTTAGAACAGGGCCCCCGATTAATAAGAAGCCTGTCCCAGAAGGTCTGGTGTGTGGATAACAATGTTTGCTAGGGACAAACCAACATGTTGGAAGAGCGACAACACATGTAATGTTTAATTCAAGCTTTAAAGTTATTGCTTCTTCCTCTGCAACAAGACAAAAGAAAATCTATTTTTTGTGTGGTGGTGGGGGTCCTCAAGTTACACTATAAAGGTGGGGGGTAATTTCATTGATTGCCAAGCACGGAGGCGGTAATATTGCAATTATTGATTTTATTTGTTGTCACTCTTCCAATGTGTGTATGTCCTCTGTAACTGTTGGTAGCAACTCTCCAAACATTGTGAGACAGGCCCCTCGTTGCTCGCCATCTGCCAAAGTCAACTCGGTTCAAATCTTTAAAACTTTATTGTCTTGAAATGTGGTTTACAGACGGGGCTTACAATTGAAATGCATCATAAAAACACAATAAAAAACACAGAATACACCCCAATGAATATGCATGGCATTCAAACACAATGAAAGCACATAAAAACAATCGCAACATATATTATATGGACAGGGAGTCAATATGTTAATGTGGTGCACTTTAAATATATTATCTTTACCACACCTCTTGTTTGCTGTAAATGTTGCTGCTGAGTAACCAGTGAGATGAGTATTATTACAGATCAGATAAGCAGCATTGGCTGTAAAGCACTCATGTGTTTTGTGCTGTGTGTTTTATTTTGTAGAATGGAGTTTGCCATCAACCGACTACATAAGTCTGGGAACAAACCGGGATTGTACATTTTGCGATGTAGCCCCAAGGACTTCAACAAGTATTTTCTCACTTTCCCTGTTGGGGTATGTAATGTGCACACCTGTATTTTCTGATTTTCCCTGTTGCACACATGTGATCTGACTATATGGAGTAAAGAAGAGAAAGTTAGTCACCCTGAAATTTCTTTTAAACCTCGATTATCTTCATGCAAATCCTTGGAAAAGCTTAATTTACATTACATACAGATTAAGGCTGACTTACATTTTACCAGAATATCGTGATCCATGATGGCACAGGCATGTGCTCTGTACCCTACCCCTGTGTTTTTAAGCGGTGCAGCCACTTCTATACATGACACGTGTGTCTGTCAGTGTAGCACGAGGTGTCAGTTTGTAGCATGAGAGGGTAGGGGTGCATCCTACTCTACGCTTCAAAGTTTCTGCTCCTGCTGCAGAAGTACTATCAATGACTGCTTGTATAATTAGTGGATTTATGTGGGATTTCATGCTGTCTTATTGTTTAGTGGTATCTTCGTAGAATCGATACCGCCTGGACTGGTGTCAGGGTCAAAGTCAAAGTGTTGGCATTGATATATTACTCCACATGACTGAGACTTGACTCCATTTTCACTGTGTGTCTGCTAGGTGTACGATGCTGTGGAGTACAAGCACTGCCAGATAACCAGGTCGTCCAGCGGGGAATTCAACCTCAGTGGAACCAAAAGGAACTTCAGCAGTCTACAGGAACTGCTCAGCTGCTACCAGAAGGAAACCGTACGTTCTGATGGTGTCACTTTCCAATTCCACAAGTGCTGCCCACCCAAATCCAAAGGTAAAACTACCAGAATTTAGACTGATCCTGCATGATTTTCTGAGCTGAGTAGATGTTGGCACAGATTGTGTGAAATGAAAATCCATAAAAAAAAAAAAAGGCTAACAAATGAAGTCGAAAGTACATCAGCATATTTTCCACATAATGAAACAGACACACACACATGATTATAGAACAATCGTCTTTACATGTTTTACAATTCATGTCACTATTGCAGCAGTATGCGACAAAATAAATCACAGTATGAATTTATTTTCTTGCTAATATCCTGCTGACTTAAATGGCAGTTTCCAAAAACTGATTTTTGCTTTGAGACTGTATCAATTGTATCATTTTGTTTTCACCAACAGAAAAGTCCTGCCTTCTGGTGTGCAGGAGCAACAAGGCCTCCGAAGTGCCTCTGTCTCCATCGTTACATCGACACAACGTCAGCCAAATGGTGTTCCACAAGATCAGGAAAGAAGATCTGGAATTTGTAAGCGTTGCATGCTCAAGACCAGTGGTTCTGAACGTGGGATCTGGGTAACACCAGGGCTCCTTTAGAGGGTTGCAAGCGGTCCCGAGCAAATGGATTCTTAAACTTCACCGGAAAAAATAAGTCCAGGGCCATTTTGTTGTCCTGGTCTGTGCCTGATCAGACGCCAACAAAAAAAGAGGGGAGGGGGGGGGGGGGGGGGGAGAAGCTGAATATCTATATTTAGACACTGGAGAGAATATTTATCCATTCCTGACCAGAAGTAGGTTGGGCAACAACCATGTATTTTTCAAGGTTCCATGCTAGTTGGTAGATCTCTGGAACCGATAATAATGATGGTCAGGTGGGGGTCATGGAAAATCTCCCTTAAGAACATCTCCCTTATTTTCAAAGCCCAAATGTTGACAGGTATGATCCATGGTGTTTATTCTGCCAACACAGAAGTTGACATGTGTTTTTGTTGTCCTTTCAGATGGAGAGTCTAGGTCAGGGGACATTTACCAAGCTCTTCAAAGGAGTCCGCAAGGAGCTGGGAGACTATGGGCTCCTGCACCAAACGGACGTCGTCATGAAGGTCCTGGACCAGGCCCACAGGAATTATTCTGAGGTCTGTAAAAAAAAATCTGTTGCTTTATCATTGGACAAGTTCAACTTTATTCTTTCCTAAAGGGGACATTGCATCTGCAAAGAATTGGATATTAATCAAATGCACCAAATAAAAGACATTGTTGGTTAAAGGAAGTAAAGAACAACATCTTCATCATACAATAAATGTCTGATTTAGGCCACGT
The DNA here is from genome assembly GCF_964638095.1 of Poromitra crassiceps. Classification (NCBI taxonomy): domain Eukaryota; kingdom Metazoa; phylum Chordata; class Actinopteri; order Beryciformes; family Melamphaidae; genus Poromitra; species Poromitra crassiceps. Next base: position 3,798,729 of record NC_139631.1, on the reverse strand, counting down.
TGAGACGACAGCGGTCTCTGCATTAAACTGCCGTTGCGTTCTGGCCTTTGGTTCCCGCGTTTATACGAGCTACGATTGAAAACGCTGTAGTATGCATGCCAAGCCAGCAGGTGGACGGTGTAACTTTGCAACTCAACACCACGGAAACAATTAATATTATGCACGAACTAACGTTAATAGTGGGCACTTATCGCCCATTATGTATTTTGAGCAACTCTGATGTCACGATAGTTTGTTGAATGCACCATTGTGCCATTAAGGCTATATTGATAGGCTAGTTGGATCCCCTTTGCTTTCAGTTCTTAGTTCTCTTCAGTTCCTGTGTGAAGTGGGGCCATGTCGTCGTAGTCTTCACAAGAATTTTGCCACGTTTCATGGCGACAGTAAGGGTGGCATTATCAAATAATCTGGAGCCTGGTATCCCTTCTTTGCCATTTCAGGCCCCAATAACACCGTTGTCATGGAAACGGAAAGACAAAATGCAACAAAAATGTGCCATTTTATGCAGGGAGCGTTGTCGTGTAAACTGGGCTTTACTGCTGACACTGTTATCAGACTGAGAAATGAACAACAGCCAAATGCGTTTAAATTCAGGCAGTGATGCTTCTGTGCTTTGCTACTTTACCAGTGATGCTTCTGTGCTTTGCTACTTTACCAGCAGCCACGTTGGCAACTAACCAGCCATTGTGTAGAAGTATTTTTAGGGTTCACATACGGTGATCATATTTGGGCGGGCTGCCCAGGTAAATTAACAGCCCGCCAAGTCAATGTTTGTTTTGGATTTATTTTGGGTGTCGTGATTGGATGTCAATACATTTCCACCAACTATTTCCCCCCCAAAATGGACACACTTCCTGTTTTTCCTGCCTCCACTGGAGCAAATTGTGGTTGGGGTCATGACTTGTTTTATGTGAAGTTTGATGGTGTTTTTCTGTGCACCTGTAGCTGTTAGTCCTCCTCAAATAGTGTTTGAACTGCACATGTCTTGGAGGAAGCATGGTGCTAGTCTACGGCTCTCCCCAGATCGGCAGAGGGTGGAGCAGCGACCAGGGCAGCAGTGGGGGGAAAATTGGCCAAGTACAATTGGGGAGAAAATGGGGGGGGGGGGGGGGGGGGGGGGAGAAATAGTGTTTGATTGCTGTGTCAGTTTTGGGGTGAGGTTTCCCAATCATTCATGCCATCAAAAAATAATAAATAATTCTTAAAAATTATATATATATATATATATACAAATTTAATAATTATAATTAATCTTCTCTCCTTCCCTACAGTCTTTCTTTGAAGCTGCCAGCATGATGAGCCAGTTGTCCCATAAGCATCTGGTGCTTACCTACGGTGTGTGTGTCTGCGGAGAAGAGAGTAAGTGAACCTAAACATGGCCTTAGAGACACAAACACATACCAGTAATACACACAGTCCACGTGCATTTCCTCATAGTGACAGGGGAAGAGGGGATGGTGAGAACTAGCCCTTCAGATGTGTGTGCGCACACACACACACACACACATACTCCAGTCACCATGTTCTATTCACCTTATGTAGCCACGCCCATTTGACCCGGTTGTGTGGCCGTATCAAAACTTCCGGCTAAAAATAAAATAAAATAAAATGGCGGCTGCTCCAATATCATCTAACTCTGAATTAACTAATAATTTAGCCAATTGTATTGTAACATACCAAATAAAAGCAAATGGCAAATGGCTCGTTAAGTCTCGCATTCCAGCGAATTACGTTAACGTCTGCGGTCTTATTGACGTTAGTGGCTCGAGCGCAACTCGGAGGAGAGAAAACTATCTGAAGCTTTCTTTGTTGGAGTCCAGGTATGTTTTACAAGAAAGTGCTCGTCATTGTCGACGATAACGTTATCTGACCTGGCTAACAGTGGATACTCGCTTGCTTGCTGTGTACCGGCTCAAAGTAGTAGGCTACGTTCTTTATTTTATCCCCTTCACTGTCCGCTCCAAAAACAACTCTTATTTTGCGCCGTGACCGCCGGAAGTGTTAAGGAAGAATTCCGGAATTCCGGAAGAATTTGGCCCACTGTAAGATCTGAAACATAAGGTGAATAGAGACACTGTAAGGTCTGAACATAAGGTGAATAGGGAAAGTCTTATGAGGTGATGCGAGAGCATGGCAGGTAATAGGGTTTCTTCAGCAGGCTATTGTAATCCTGCTAAGAATAGCCCACCATGGCCCATGCTTTAATCAGTGCTCTGAGCCGCAGGGGGGCAGAGGCTGCTTCAGATTGTTAGGAAGCACAGTCGACTCCTGACATCATGACACCATCATGACAAAAGCTTATTAACAGGGGTGGGCACCCTGCAGTGCCCCGCTCCACTGGCTCCATGTGGCTTTGACAAAAAATGAGATGGAAATGAATAGCGGTTATTTTTAACTGATGGGTTTTGTAGAACAGCAGGAGGCCACCTGTGGCTCCGAGCCCGTCTCCAGTGCCTCAATTATGGCTTTGACAAAAAATTAGATGGAAATGAATTTTTTTTTTTACTTATTGTTGTAGAACTAAAGTGATTCTTACATTCTCCAATAGATACAGTCGGTCTGTGTAGGAACGCCCACAAAACCTTACTTCTGGTATCGTTGTGTCAGTAGGACGGTGGGGGAAACCCCCCTTCATATATATATATCAATGGGCTGACTCACCAGCGGAAGGTGCTGCAGCTCTACACTACAGGATTGGGGATTCAAGAGCAGGTACATAAAGGTCTGTTCAAATGTGCGTTTACTGCGGGGGTTGAATCCCCGATCCTGTCTGCCTGGGCTGGGCTAGCAGCTATATGCTAACTCTGCTGAATGGGGAGAACAGGAGGATTTCCCTCATGCTGACCCATTGACCACGCGTCTATGATGAGACACCACCTGAATGTATTGTAAAAAAAAAAAAAGTAGCCTGAACACCAAATAAAAAAAGGTTTTAACATTTCAAAATAGACTATGAAAATATGGACGTAGCCACCGTGATGTCACCCATTGTTTTGTGGTCTCCCATTTTTGAAGGCTGGAATTTGGCATTTTGACATCGCCATCTTCTTTTGGGCCCTTTCTCAATATGGGTTCTAGTGTTCCTGTGCAACGTCATCAGTCGCAGCCCAAATACTGTTGCAGTACAAAGTTCACAAGTGAACTCTGTATTGGAATTGGAACAGTACTTTGGCCGTGACTGATGATGTTTCACAGGGACGCAAGAACAGAAGAACCCATATTGAGAAAGGGCCCATTGTCTTTTTTTAGCAGCGCACCAGACCTGCTATTTGGTCTGTGATCGTCGAGCTGCACGATCACTGGACAAGCACTCTGTCGGTCTCGCCCCAAAGCATAGTGTTTTTTTAATCATCTTTTATTTTACAAAATGAACATCAAGCTGTATTGAAGAAGACTTGAAACTAGCGATAAACTCATTAGGAACATTTTTACTGAGGTAATAATAAATCAAGTGAGAAGTAGGGTCATTTTCCCATAGACTTCCATACATCGGCCTGTTCTTGTATGGGTGAGTTATATAAAAATCCCCCCCCCCCCCCCCCCCATACGTTGTCATGAATGGAGAAATTAGCTACTGTATACAGACCAAAAGGCCATAAAAATGGCAACAAACGTCACCGGTCAGCAAATCGAGGACATCAATTCATCTCCAGCGTACTCAATTTCCTGCAATGAGTCATGCTCAGTTGGACCTATTATTAATGTCGATAGGCTAATTTAGGCTTAACAGGCTACTCTCTCAACTGGAAAAAACGTACTTTGATGTCGCTGTCACACAGCACACACAACCCCCTTCTCCACTGTCACACAGCACACACAACCCCCTTCTGCTGCTATTGCATGGTTAAATCAGCTTATTTTATTTCATGGCGGGTGGTGGGGGTCGGTATACGCAGTGGAAGTGGTCCCTGGGAAATTTGGTTCGGTACGTAGTGGTACTTGGACGGAAAAGTTTGGGAACCTCTGCCTTAGATTATGTGGCAGACATGATGGTGCAGGAGTATGTGAAGTTGATATGTTACTTAAAGGGGAATTTCACCCAAAAAAAACAATGCTGATTTATTTTGCACATGATCTCACACATCCGAAAACTAAACCGTTCTGAAGGTCATTAATTTAGCTTGACAGTTATTGATAGTTGATTTGAGTGAAGTTGTGGACCAGTGATGTCACTGCATTTGTCAGTGAAGACTTTGGTTGTAATCCCTAGCTCCACGGATTGTGTTGAACCCCAACTGAACAATGCTTTCAGACATCATGGTGCAGGAGTACGTGAAGTTCGGCTCGCTGGACACCTACCTGAAGAAGAAGAAGAACTCCATAAACATCCTGTGGAAGCTGGAGGTGGCTAAGCAGCTGGCCTGGGCCATGAACTTCCTGGTACGACTTCTTGTATAACTGAGCAGTGCTGTGAACAGGATCCTTCCCTAGAACACTGCACATCGTTTTCAGCCACATGCGTGCATTACAGACTGATCCTCTCCCTTTCTGTATCTGTAGGAGGAGAAGAACCTTGCCCATGGGAACGTCTGTGCCAAAAACATCCTCCTGATCAGGGAGGAGGATCGGACGACCGGGAACCCGCCCTTCATTAAACTCAGCGACCCTGGCATCAGCATCACCGTGCTGCCCAAAGAGAGTGAGTTACCGTCCTGCCTCTGCTCAACAGCATGGCAGCAATACCCATCTTTCGTCAGAAGGGGGCAATAGTTGCCCATTTAACAAAGGTACACTGTATTATCTTTGTCATTAATGTATCCATGGTATGGCCATGGTATGGCTTTTTATTGTGTAGTTCGGTTGAATACAGAGGATGAATACACAGGTTTCGGGGGGTGTAGGTCTCAGTGAGTGAATGTTATTGCTAAATGCAAAATAAACATACAAGGTATAGTGCAGCAAAGATTGTAGTTGGGTGACGATGTAGTGAATACAAAACCCTAATTTTGCCATAAATCACCAAATCACTCCAATCACAGCGGGTTGCCTTGTTTTGTTTGTAATCAGTCCTGATCGAGCGGATCCCCTGGGTGCCCCCCGAGTGCATCGAGGACCCCGCCAACCTGAGCCTGGCTGGAGACAAGTGGAGCTTTGGCACCACACTGTGGGAGATCTGCAGCGGAGGGGAGAAACCCTTAGCGATGCTGGACAACTCTAAGGTGAGGCAGCCTAGAGGTTTGAGAGGCGGGCTTCTAACCGGAAAGTTGCTAGTTTGAATCCCTAGAGAGGCTTAGATGGACAAGGAAAGTGAAAGAGAAAATACACTCTTGTTCCTCAGCGACCTCGTCCAACACTTTGTCTTTTTTTCCCTGTGTCACAGAAATGTATGTTTTACGTGGACCGCCATCAGCTGCCCGCCCCAAAATGGACCGAACTCGCCAATCTGATTACCAGCTGCATGGACTACGAGCCGACATTCAGGCCCACATTTCGCGCCGTGATCCGTGACCTCCACAGCCTCTTCACACCAGGTTAGTGTGTACACCTCTCACCTGACCTCCACAGCCTCTTCACACCAGGTTAGTGTGTCCACCTCTCACCTGACCTCCACAGCCTCTTCACACCAGGTTAGTGTGTCCACCTCTCACCTGACCTCCACAGCCTCTTCACACCAGGTTAGTGTGTACACCTCTCACCTGACCTCCACAGCCTCTTCACACCAGGTTAGTGTGTACACCTCTCACCTGACCTCCACAGCCTCTTCACACCAGGTTAGTGTGTACACCTCTCACCTGACCTCCACAGCCTCTTCACACCAGGTTAGTGTGTCCACCTCTCACCTGACCTCCACAGCCTCTTCACACCAGGTTAGTGTGTACACCTCTCACCTGACCTCCACAGCCTCTTCACACCAGGTTAGTGTGTACACCTCTCACCTGACCTCCACAGCCTCTTCACACCAGGTTAGTGTGTACACCTCTCACCTGACCTCCACAGCCTCTTCACACCAGGTTAGTGTGTACACCTCTCACTCAGTGAGACAAGCAGCTAGCTAACTAGCCACTGTGACAGACGGGGGGGGGGATCTAGTCACACCAGGGTGGAATCTGAAATGTTTTCAGCCTATTCGTCATGATATCCATCTCCAAAAACATGTCAAAAATGAGAGGGAACCTGGTCAAGTTCATACCTCCGCCAAACTTTCTATCAAGTTTAGTGGTGTTGCGTGAATCCGTTTGCCTTTTTGTGATTTGACTTAGGTTTAGGAATGTACAATACAGCAACAAACAATCATCACCAAACCTACAGTTGCTTTCAAAACGGAACAGGAGAGAAACGAGCATTTTAGGTTTTTATGACCGAGGCCAGAATGACTTGAGGGAACCTTTTTTCAGCTTGTCTCAAAAGTTTAAACAACCAAAAAAAGTGGCTTTAAATCTCTTCATCGATTGGTGTCGTTTTAGTTCATTTTAGTTTCTGAGCTGTCACATTCTGAGCTGTCACAACAGTCTTTTTGTGTCCTCAGACTACGAGTTGATCGTGGAGAGTGACATCGTGCCGAACAGAATGGTGGGCTCCGGCTGTGTGACCGGGGGCCTGGAGAGCCAAGAGCCGGCCCAGTTTGAAGAGAGGCACCTCATATTCCTGCAGCAGTTGGGCAAGGTAACAGACCAGTAGGTAACAGACCAGTAGGGAAAAATACAGAAAGTGTTCAATCACCTAACAAGGAGTAGGACCACTCATTTGCCTTCAACTTCGTCCTCTGGTCATTTTTGAGGCAGTGGTTTTGTGGTGTTTAGTAACTATGCGAAGTGTCTGTCCCATAACGTTATCATTGTTAATTTGAAAGACGGAGGTAAGTCTTGAGAATCATTCTCAAATTTTCAATCCAGCCTGTTTGCTCAACATTGCTCCTCATAACTCAGCGGCGGCCTTGGCCCAAAATGTTATTTTGTCAATCTATCTAGTCATCTTGGCAGCTATTTGCTGGCGATTTACTTACAGACATTTAAAAAAAGAATCAAACAACATTGAGCGTAACATCGTCTCATTCTGTTGCTCTCGTCCATCAGGGAAACTTTGGCAGTGTGGAGATGTGTCGGTACGACCCTCTGCAGGACAACACGGGCGAGGTGGTGGCGGTGAAGAAGCTCCAGCACAGCACCGCCGAGCACATCCGCGACTTTGAGCGGGAGATTGACATCCTCAGGTCTCTGCAGCACGAGAACATCGTCAAGTACAAAGGCGTGTGCTACAGCGCAGGTACTGTGTAGTTGACCACTATTATAGAGAGCCAAAGTGGAACGTCACTTCCTGCTTCAGCACTGTACCAGAGATTTTCATCCGCCATTTATTTTCCCATAGACATTTTAGGAAAATGCTTATAAAAATAGTTTTACTTGTTCAAACCAAACGGTTCAGATATATTTAGAAACGGGAGAGATGGGATAACATTTCACTCGGACCAAAAGGTTAAAACAAATGCGGGTTTAAATAAAATAAAATAAAAAGTTTTTTTTAAGTTCTTTGTTGTTTGATGTTTCGGTAAACGTTACATGTACGTGTATCTGTTATCTGTCCCCATTCAAATAAATACAAATTAAATGAGTGGTGTGACTGTGATGTAATCAGTGAGAGAAGTTCCTGGGTCCAGAGCGTGACTCGCTTGTTTTTTGCATTCCTTTCAGGCCGACGTAATCTCCGTCTGATCATGGAGTATCTGCCCTTTGGAAGCCTGCGAGACTATCTGATGAAAAACAAGGACAGGATCGACCACAAGAAGCTTGGGCACTACACCGCTCAGATCTGCAAGGTACAATGTGCTCTATGTGCTCGTTTGTTCCGTTGGCAGGTTTGGTAGCTTTGAGTGGTGTCTGAAGTTCATCCAAGTCACCCTAGGAATGTGCCGCCACAATCATCAAGTTGTGTTACTGATGAAAAACCGCTGGAGCAAAGTTTAATAACAGTATCTTCATTTCCTGTGTTTCTACAGGGAATGGAGTACCTGTCGAGCAAGCGGTACATCCACAGAGACCTGGCAACGAGAAACGTCCTTGTGGAGAGTGAGCTGAGGGTGAAGATCGGGGACTTTGGCCTCACCAAAGTTCTCCCTCAGGACAAGGAGTACTACATGGTCAAGGAGCCAGGAGAGAGCCCCATATTCTGGTGAGACGTCCCACTTATGTGCTCTTACGCCCGACGGCCAGAATTGAATGGGCAAATTCATATCTCCTTTAGTCACTTTTTCAGACCTCTGCATTTTTCGATGAGGCCTTTTCTCTCTCTGTAGTAAATGTAGCACAGTGCTGAAAATGTTTCATCATGTCACTTTCTCTCTCGTCTCTGGGCAGTTGGCACAGTGCCATGCATTGCCCTGATGTTTAACAGTTAGTGTGGATGCCTGGAGGTGTGGCTTCATGCCTGGAGGTGTGGCTTCATGTCTGGAGGTGTGGCTTCATGCCCGCTAAACTGTGCCTGCTGTAAAAAAAAACAAAAAAAACATTAACATTAACCATACAGCAGAAAGGCCCAGCAATCACTGGGTGGATACCTAGTGTTGTTTTCGTTTGTTTTTGCTTTAATTGTGAAATCAAATCCGTGATACCTGCCCTGGTACTGAATTGAGTATGTTTGTTTGCTGTTGTCGTCGTCGTTGTTGTTGTTGTGTAGGTATGCCCCCGAGTCGTTGACTGAGAGCAAGTTCTCTGTGGCGTCAGACGTCTGGAGCTTTGGAGTGGTCCTCTATGAGCTGTTCACTCACAGCGACAAGAACTGCAGCCCCCCTGCTGTGAGTCACACACACACACACACACACGTCATTCTCTTTCCTTCTTTTGTCCGTTTAAGTTCATTGTTGTTCGCTAAGACTAGGTGTTTTGAGTATTAAGAAAATAGCGTTTTCTTAATGTGCGAAAATAATGGATTTATTAGCAAAGAGGAAGACTACAACAAATGCGTAATTAATGACATATTTCGGACAGTTTTTGATTTGCTGAGAATTACATTTCTGTGTCGAGTTGGTACATGTTACATTGTTTTTGCGCCTTGATCGTCATATCATAATTATATCACATCATATCGTTAAGTAGTTTAGACACCAAGCACATTTACCTGCTTAGTTGGAAGCCATTTTTATTATCGGACAATATTAGCAACTTTGATCCAAGCAATTTTCATTGTACTTCCCACATAGAATGGATACTAGTTCATGCTAACAGTATGTCACACATGACCAGCTTTCCTCTCTCCTCCTCCTCCAGGTTTTCATGGCCATGATGGGGAATGACAAGCAGGGCCAGCTGATCGTCTACCATCTCATTGAGCTCCTCAAGTCAGGCAGCAGGCTGCCTCAGCCCCTGGGCTGTCCTACAGAGGTACGGGACCAGGCTAAAGATACTCACTTAACCCCGGCTAAGTGTAGTGTGAAAAGCCCTTTAGTGTGAATACTTTACCAGCCCAATACTACAGTCATGTTAGTAACCACAGTTTTCCTCCCAGATGCACGAGATCATGCAGGAGTGTTGGGACGACGACCCCGGCTCACGTCCCTCTTTCAACGAGCTGGCCCTGCGCGTGGACCTGTTCAGGGACAGCAAGGAGCTGTGAAGACCTGCGCGTGGACCTGTTCAGGGACAGCAAGGAGCTGTGAAGACCTGCGCGTGGACCTGTTCAGGGACAGCAAGGAGCTGTGAAGACCTGCGCGTGGACCTGTTCAGGGACAGCAAGGAGCTGTGAAGACCTGCGCGTGGACCTGTTCAGGGACAGCAAGGAGCTGTGAAGACCTGCGCGTGGACCTGTTCAGGGACAGCAAGGAGCTGTGAAGAGAACGCAGCCAAAGTGCCCCCCTCCTCTTCCACAGACACACTTTTATAGCCTGCGTTCACTTGGCTGTTTGTGGCAAAGGGACACAAACCAAATCAAGGGTTCTTCTCTGTGTGCCTGTGGCTGTGGCAACAGTCCCCCAGCTCAGACAAGCAAGCGGCTTGTGACCGGAAGAGTGGCGGTTCCGATCCGGGAACCGGCTAAACAACTACCGCCGAGGTGCCTTTGAGCAAGGCATTCAATGCCCACTTTTACTAGTAGTGGAGCTGCTCCGTGGCCAATAGTAGAAGACATTGGTTTGGATGCGTGTAATTGTGTGAATCCGGGCGTTGCTGACAAAGAGCGTAGGTGCTCAGTCAAACTTCCTGGATCAATTAAGAAAAGAAAAAAAAGGCTTCAAGAGTTTGTAGAGACTCTGAACTGTCTACTGCCAGGGCTAAAGCTAGAGACAACTGTGTCAGCAATGTCTCCGTGTGTGTGTGTGTGTTTGTGTTTGTCCATACAAACTGTGTGTGTGTGTGTGTGTGTATGTGTGTCCATACAAACCGTTTGTGTCAAACAAGGTGTGTGTGTGTGTGTGTCCATACAAACCGTTTGTGTCAAACAAGGTGTGTGTGTGTGTGTGTGTGTCCATACACACCGTTTGTGTCAAACAAGGTGTGTGTGTGTGTGTGTTTGTCCATACAAACTGTGTGTGTGTGTGTCCATACAAACCGTTTGTGTCAAACAAGGTGTGTGTGTGTGTGTGTCCATACAAACCGTTTGTGTCAAACTGTGTGTGTGTGTGTGTGTGTGTGTGTGTGTGTGTGTGTGTGTGTGTGTGTGTCTCTCCATACAAACCGTTTGTGTCAAACAAGGTCTCCGTGTGTATGTGTGAGAGTGTGTGTGTGTCCATACAAACAGCTAGCAGGGCTAGCTCTCGCCATCGTCATAATGGACTAATACTGCTGAGTTTTTTTTTTTTATGTATGTGTATATACATATGTTTGTGTACATAATGTCCAGAAGATTTTATAATTTTATAAAATTAAAATATAGTACAAACTATATTTGAGCTGCCAGCATGCAGTCAGTGTAAATGAAGTACATACAGAGGTGATTTAAGAATCCAGTATTGTTTTTTCATTTTTTTCATTGTGAGAACAGTCGTGTGGGAAATTAAAAGGATCGATTTTATTCAACACTTCTGTAGCTTATCTGTCCAAAGATTTTGAGCCAACACTTTTATTTAATGACTAAAAACAACAAAGACAAGCAATGTTCTGTTCAGGCCTCAAGGTGGTGTCATTCCACTCTGCTGAAGTGTCACTGAGCAAGTTGCTATTTCCCTGATCCTGTTTCTGACCTCCCTGAAGGGGTGCAGGCAAAAAATATAATTTCAAGACTAACAAGTTTAATTAAATATATATATATATATACATATATACACACATACCATATACATACAGTACATATATATTCTTTGCAGTTATTATTTTAGATGTGCTAATAAATACATGTAAATCGCATTCATTCAAAAATGTATTTTGTACACTGGAAATACATTTTCTCTAAGAACAATATCTGCAAGTAGCCTATATCTAAAACATTTTAGCACCTCAGAATATATATTTTATCTTTTACAAATGCATTTGGTCCTTTTTTGACATGATTTAGTGTCGAGGGATGATGGCAGTGGAGAGAGTGAAACTTGTCAAGTATGCATGTTCAAAACAACACTCCTCACACTTTCTCATGGTCCACATTTCTTTGGAGTGACATGAGACTATTCCATTTATTTGTCGAGGACCCCAGACCACATAGTTCAATGATGTTCATCATGTCTTCATTTTTACATAGACGTTTTTTGTTTTCTTGTGTTCAGACATAGGTTTATAGATGTTATTTATTTACCTTGACAGTTTCGACGAGTCAACTCTCGTCTTCTTCAGAAGCAGTCGCACTGACAGCTGGGTATGACTGTGGACCCCAGACCACAGTTTGGGAGTCAGTCGGTGTTTTACATGATAGGCTACTGTATTTGTGGGCGTGGCCGTCCAACTGCGCCTATATATAGAGGTTTCCTGAAGCTGACAGGACAGCTGCAGGAAAAGGTCAGCCATCAGCAGGTGAAAGCAAAGGAGCTTCTGCCTCAGAGAAGAACTAAGTGACAGGAGAGCAAGGAAAAGCGATTTCAGAGCAGGTACAGGAAGTAACACCGCAAGATGTCAAATTCTTAATGAGTAAATAGGTTATATCTGACCTTTTCTTTTACATGATAATTGAATTAACCACATTCAGGGCCAGTTAGTCACCCTGTAATGTTGACTTTGTGCCGCTAGGGGGCGGCATTGACAATGAATGGGCCTGACCCAAGGGTGGAACTACATCACCGGTGAGGGACATGTTTACTATTCGCTTGTAGTTTTCAAAGGAATCTTTTGGGAGTAAATATGTTAAAAAAAAATCAAGTAGGCTACATAACCTGCTATAAAACCAGTTTTACCAGCTATTATGTCAAATGTCTGATGCTGTATTATCTCAGAGCTGCCCTCTACCCAGATAAAGGCCTTCTTCAATCGAATAGTTTCATGTGTGAAGCCCCATTGACAAAAGGTACAACTCCTGTACCTTTTTTTGTAGAAAAATACAAAGAATGTTTCCTCGATCCAGTGCTGTGCACCCTGTTGGACAACATTTTCTCACAGCTGCTATCAAAAGTGCACTAGTAGGCTATTTTCCATAGTCCATGCCTCTCCATGTGTTTTGCATGCTCATTTCCATGACCATTATGAATGGAATTTCACCACTCTTCATCCCACTATATGATGATTATAGCAGCTAATATAAACTAAATTGAATGAACCCATGAGCCAGAAAGATGTCTTATGAAAGTATATTTAAAGCCATACATTACTTTGCCAAAGGACTGAAATCTCAATGTACCATCATAAATATGTACAGAGTCCAAATATTCAGTGAAGTCTGACAGTTGACATGGATTCTTATACTGTAAGGCATGAAAGGAGGAGGGAGAGAGGAGGGGTGAATATGGTGCAGTCAAACTGAGAGGCTGCCCGTGCTTATCAGCAAGGCATTCCTGTCTCAGGGTCATTGTCATGCTGAGTTCTCTGAAGGCCAGAGCAAAGGGTAGAAATCCTTGATGTGTCTGCCTGTGTGTCTGCATTTATCTATATCAATTATATTCCCCTGGAGGAGGTGTATTGCCAGAGTGGTGTGTGTCCATCTTGCACTGCACACCTAACAGCTGTTGGATGCAGGCTGGGGAAGAGCCAACGGAGCAGCTGAAGATGAGGTCCAGCAAGGCGGGTCCCCCTGACGGGGGGTATGGTTGGGTGGTGGTCGCCTCCGCCTTCCTCATCATGGGCCTGACCACCGCTGTCGTCAAGAACTACGGCCTCTTCTTGCTGGAGATCCAAAGTCACTTTGGCGTCCTCGTCAGCACGACCTCCTGGGTCGCCTCCATCGTTATAGCCGTGTTTCACTTGGGAGGTAAGAGATGTGTTCGCATGAAATTCAAAATGCTTTTTTGTAATGAAACGTTTGTTTCACAGTGCCATGTTTGGTTTTCGCCCCAGCTCCAGTGGCTAGTGCGTTGAGCTTGCGCTTTTCTCAGAGAGCGGTCATCGTGGTCGGAGGCCTCCTGACCACGTCGGGAATGGTGCTGGCATCTCTGGACCTCAGTCTGCCCTGGCTGTACCTCGGGATGGGCCTCCTGCCAGGTAGCTCCAACAGTTTTGGGCTACTCCTCAGAACCTCAGGAAGCCACGCTCAGAAATCATTTTTAGTGACGCAACTTTGAAGGTCTCCCTCTTCTGTTTGCAGGAATAGGCATTTCATTCTCCTGGATCGCTGCAAACAGCATGGTCAGCCACTACTTCCTCCGGTGGCGTCCCATCGCCTATTCCGTGGCCAGCTCAGGGGAGTGTGTCTTCTCCATGGCGTTTAGCCCCTTCTTCCAGTGGCTTATTGACTCCTACACCTGGCAGGGTGCCTTGCTCATCATCGGAGGCCTTCAGCTCATGCGACCCCTCCAGACGGCCCAAAGCACAATCCGAGAAACCAAAGACAGTCTGGACAGCAAAGAAGCACCAAAAAGGAAGGTGATCTTCCAGTGCTCGTTGCTGAGAAAACCTGAATTTGTATTCTACGTCCTGTTCGCCATCTTCACAGTGACAGGGGTTTTCATCCCGCCTCTCTTTATAGTGCCCTTGGCCAAAAGCCTGGGTATGGAGGAGGAGTACTGGGCAGCCTCCATCCTCTCTGTCCTGGCTATGGCCGACCTGGTGGGAAGGCTGATGTGCGGCTGGCTGGCCAACATGAGGCTGTTGAGGAACCTCCAGCTGCTGAGCATGGTCGTGACCTTGCTGGGGGTGGTGCTCCTCCTACTGCCCATCAGCCAAACCTACTGCCCCCTGCTGGTCTTCTCTTCGCTCTACGGCCTCCTGGTGGGCTGCGTGGCGGCCGTCCACATCACCGCCATCGTGGACATCGTCGGCCTCGAGGGGTTCGACAGCGGCCTGGGGCTCTTCATGCTCTTCAGGAGCGCTGGCAGTTTTGTGGGAGTGCCGTCCGCTGGTGAGAAAGCTAGCCTATATGATGGGGGGGGGGGGGGGGGGGGACAGAGGTGGCCACCAGCTCAGTGGCCTTGTGGTTTGAGTGTCCGCCCTGAGACTGGGAGGTTGTGAGTTCGATCCCCGGCCGAGTCATACCAAAGACTATAAAGAAAATGGGACCCATTGCCTCCCTGCTTGGCACTCAGCATCAAAGGGTTGGAATTGGGGGGTTAGATCACCAAATGATTCCTGAGCGCGGCGCTGCTGCTGCTCACCGCTCCCCCAGAGGATGGGTCAAATGCGGAGAACAAATTTTGCACACTCAGGTGTGTGACAATCGTTGGGACTTTACCTTTACTTTAGGTTGCGCAAAATGAGATCCACACTCACTGATATGGCCTTGGCTCTCTATTCTTGCACAAAAACAAAAATGCGGTTGGCAAACGTTTCGCCCTAAAGGCTGGGGGGGGGGGGTCAATTTTAGTTGGTCAACCATACACTAGTCAATCATCTCTGGCAGTCATTAGATGATCCACACTGCATTGTTTTCATGCATCTTTTTCAGTTTCTTCTCATTAGAAATGGTGTGAACTCAAATCTGTTTTGTTCCAAAATGAGATGCCAGCATTTGAAAAATTAACACCTATTCTCTCACAAGTGATTGACAGTACAGAATATCAAAGTACAAAAATGTACAAAAGTGCTTCTTTCTTTTTTTAAGGATAATTGGCAACTTCAATCCTTGGTTGCCATTTTTACAGGCTGGTTTTTATATTTTAGAATGATGTAGGCTAATGATGAACTTAAGGGTGTTGTGTTTTTTCATCACAGAATGAGTGAAAGTTACATTGAAACAGCAGAAATGTCTCACTGCGAGTTCACTGAATGAATGGTTACGTCTGCAGCTGCTATATGTTTATATTGTCTCCTTGATGCAGGCTGGCTGGTGGACCAGACACACGGCTACAGCGCTGCCTTCTACCTGTCAGGCGCCTGCGTCATCTTATCAGGACTGTTTGTCGTCATCGTTGACCGTCTTGTTGAGAGCAGGAAAGCCAGCGATGCCATGGAAGCTGCATCGGACCCCAACGTTCAGCCGAAAGTCGACAAACCAAAGGTTGAGACAGAGACAACGGCAAGTTCTGTCTTTCCAAGTGAGACCGGATTTATTTCTGTCCCCCACCAAAGGGGGGACTATGGATCAGTATCCGCCCGTCCGGCCATCCGTTAGTCACACTGTAATGTTGACTTTGTGCCACTAGGGGTCGGAATTGACAATGATCGGGGACTGACCCAAGGGTGGATCTGCATCAGTGGTGGGGGACAACATGTTTACTATTCGCTTGTTTTTTTTAACATGAGCTTCTTGGACCTTCCAAGCCCGGCAGCACCTGATGTGAAGGGACAGAAAGATAAGATACAATCTTGTTCAATCTGTTAATGCACACACTACCTGATGGTTGGAGGGTGTGAGATATGATACAGGTTTAGGTGATTTTTTATGTTGACCCACAAGTGTTAAAACCCCATCTTCAGCCATTGCAGTGTTTTCAGCACCCGTCACTGTGATTACCGGTCACATCTCCCATAATAGTTTTTCTTAAAATACCCTAATTTCTCTAACATTTTAAATGTGGTTAGGGTTAGACATACTTCCAACTTTGCCTTCTTACAGTATTCCACTGCAGTATTACTAGAGATAAAATACTGAGTGAATCTTCAAGGATACTGATCTTATAGGTCAGACTGTTCCCCGTCCCCAGTAGAGCATTCTGTCAATTTGTATGTATACAGTATGTACAATATATATACATATGAAGAATCTTCCCCTCCTACCGTTTCCCAGTAGTGCATCTTACCTGCCTTCACACAAAGCACTCAAAAGACTTAAAGACAAAAATGTTTAATCCAGCCATTTTTTTCCTAAACAGACAAGATTAGAAAACAATTCATTAAAAAAAATTACATGAAGACTAGCCTCATCTATTTGGCTGATGAATGTCACAACACACATTAAAACACTGGATGCAAATATTAACAAAAGCCTACAAGACAACTTGACACCTACGTTTTTGTCAGTCCATTCTGGTATGCAAGAGAAAAGAAGGGGGGAAAGTCAAGGCAGTTATTTTATACAACATGGAATAGAGGCACCGAGGGCATTCATGAGGAGATGGAGGTGAGAACTTAACAACGCTCAGCTCTTTGAAGGATTTTCAGAGTAATTCGGAGGTGCGGTGATGTGGTTGATATACCGGTAATATAATATAATGGAAAGACCTCCGTGTCACAGGGTGCGTTTATTTTGCTACCCGGGAGAGCAAAAGCTGCACCTTTTGGGCTCAATGGAATAGTTCGAGAAGGGGAAAACCCCCTTAAGTGCTAGACAGACGGAGCCTATGAGGAGGCTCTGCTCTCCTCGTATGGAGACTCGTAGACCTCCATGGGGGGGCAGGTGCACACCAGGTGCTGGTCGCCGTAGATGTCATCGATCCTGGAGATGCTCGGCCAGAATTTGGTCTCGGGCCTTATGAAGGGCTGCAAGTCGGAAAGGGAGGAACAGAGTGAGAACAACCTTCAAATAAATAGTAATAATCTTCTCAATTGTCTTAAAACTCCTTCTCTAATGCTGCATTCCCAACAAGTGGGACGTGGACGTTTCCCAGTGGAAAAGTCCCACCCCACACCTTCAAAGCATTCCAGTGCACAAAGGCAAACTGCAAACATTTTATTTTATGGCACTTCATACTTTGGAAATGTATCTAAACATTCCATCCACCAGCCTAGCCTAGCATAGCCCGACGTTAGCCATGGTTGCGGCCATTGTTGTGTGACGTCAGACAACTGATTCCCCCGCCTAGTCAGGGTAGTAGAGGAATTAAAATCCATTGATGTTGCAATTCCCACTGCTCACCACTAGAGGTCCATGAAGACCATAAGATGACCTGCAGAGAAGTTGCTTTTGTAGGGTGGAGTGTGGTGAAATCAGATGAGGACACTCACCAAGGGGAACGCAGCGTACTCTCTGGAGTAGGGTCTGTCCCAGGTGGAGGAGGAGATGCATGCCAGGGAGTGAGGGGACATCTACACACACACACACACACACACACACACACACACACACGAGAACCTTAGATGGTAGCACATGTCACATCTCTTTATCAGTTATTACCCCACACAATAAAACATGAACGGAGCCAGCGGTGTACCTTGAGCGGGTTGATGCGCGAGTCCATCCTGCCCTCCTCGATGTCTGCAATCTCCTGTCTGATTGCCATTAGCGCGTCACAGAACCGGTCCATTTCGGCCTTGTCCTCCGATTCGGTGGGTTCAATCATCAGGGTTCCGGACACGGGCCACGACATGGTGGGGGCGTGGAAACCTGGAGGCCCAGGACAGAAGTCCCAGTCAACTTTCTTTTGTTGTGGACATTAAACCTGCATGGTCCCATATAGCTCAGTATTAAGAGCATGGTACTAACACTGCCAGAGTTATGGGTCTCAATCACACTGGGATCCAACCACGCTAAAATCCTATACACTCTTGGTACTGTGAGGGATGACTAGCAGCCAGAAGAACATAATTGGAATTTTGAATGAAAGAGATGTGTATATTAAATAAAAGCTCTTGAGGATATTTATTTAGTAGTGCAAGTATCTCTTTGGTCATTCATGTGATGACATCCTCCTCATCAACAAAAGATGTTTACAACCATTTTTGTTGTGGCTCTCCTGTAAAGTCTGCCAAAATCTACTTGCGCCCCTCTGGCTCCAAGCCCTTAACACACAGTACGGTATTCTGTATTATAATTAGAGTAATGAGGGTGACATGCGGTACATTCTTCTTTTTATAATTTTTTTTATTAATTAAATAGAAATTAGATAAAGAAAGAAAAACACACAAAACCACAAACATCTACAAAAAAGAAAACATATACAAACGCATACACAAGCAGATTCACTCAAAACATAATCCCCCTCCCCACAGAGCCCACCCACCCACAAACCCACAAAGATATTATCTCACAGTACTATATATGCCCCTCATATATGCCTCCTATCAAGGCGACGCCCAGTATATTCTGTATTATAATTCAAGAGTAATGTGGATATTCAGCTCACCATAGTCCTGCAGCCTCTTCGCCACGTCAACTGCCTCAATATTAGCCGTCTTCTTGAACGGCCTCACATCCAGAATAAACTCGTGTGCCACAAAACCTGAGACCCAAACAAACATTGGGGACAACATTTTAGTTCCGACAGGAGTTGATTGATTCAATCAATCTGGAGGACACACGGCTGCTTTCAATGCCTCACCTTTCCTGCCCCTGAAGAGGACCTTGTAGTGTCCCTCCAGCCTCTTGGCCATGTAGTTGGCATTGAGGATGGCGACCTCTGTAGCATGAACCAGTCCTTTGGATCCCATCATCTACACAACGCCACACATGAACAGGGGGGATGTTAAGTGTCAAGCATGTTAATATTGACTGATGTTTATTATTGCAGGAGTCATCTTAAGCTTTAAAAAAAAAGCAATCAATTAAGATGCAAAGCTGTTGATTTTCCCAACTGATTCCCTAGTCTAGTATCCACCTTATTCAGAAGAGACCGTCTGGCTCGAGAAACTAACAGGAAGTGTAAATACAAATCAGGACTTACGATTACACTTCCTGTGACTCCTAAACCTAGTCTGACTCATAATGTGAGTCAAACTAGGTTTGACCAGGTGAGTCAGACTAGTTTGAGCAGGTAAAACAGCCGGCGTTTTGAACAGGAAGTCATGATATAATGGGTCAAGTGGGCGGGGCTGCATAAGGTGAACAGACTAACACTTTTTGCATGCGATGTGTCACTCGCAATGAACCTTGGGGCTTCCCCATTCACTTATCAGCCAAGTCACCATCCAATGCGTCCTCAGATGGCAAATCAACTTCCAGGATTGTCATTCATTCACCCATTTCTTGGTGTTATTTTGTTTTGGAATCGTACTAGAGGAGTTCAATATTATGTCGAAGGCGTCACGGAGGGAACATGAGCGCATCTTCAGAAAGATCCTGACTATGACGCCTTCTCTTGACACCAAGACATCAGCAGCCACCAATACCACAGAGATCTGCTGACCTTGATGTAGGCCCAGGAGATGGGCAGGATGGCGCTGGAGCCCCAGGGTGCGGCGCTGATGGTGCCCAGGGAGCTGCCGCTGTCCACCGACTGCATGGGAACCACCGGGTGGTTGGGCAGGAACGGGGCCAGGTGGGCCTTCCTGATGAAGGGAGAACACTACGTTTAGTCTCAAAGCAAATCGGACACATTGGACTTGATCTGCCTGTAGAAACGTGCAGGTGTGTGAATACACACACACGTCACACACACATGTAAGTAAGCAATTCTATGAATCACTCTGACCTCTGGAAATATGAGATTGATGCATTTGTCATTATTTTATAGACTAAACACCACTAAACGATTAATCGAAAGAATTATCAATACTGAAAACAATCGTTAGTTGCAGCCCTACACATTTGCTTTTATTTTCTCCTGTGATGCACTTGGCCATAGTCTATACACGGACTTACACTCCGATGGGCCCCATGCCTGGTCCTCCTCCACCATGAGGGATGCAGAAGGTCTTGTGGAGGTTGAGGTGAGACACGTCAGAGCCGTAATCTCCAGGTCGACACAGACCCACCTAAGGACAGAGTGAGACGATGACGTCAGCTCATCTACCAGAGTGGAGGAGGAGACAAACTAACCGGCAACATTTACCTGGTGGAAATATAGCTGTTGTAATTACGGTAACTACCATGGAGAGGAAAAAAGGTAATTGAAGCATGAGTAGATATTATGACCTGGAGATATAAACTACTAAACTTCCCACTTTACAGAGTAGTTCAGATTTAGTTTCTGGTTTAATGTATGGGGATAATGCATGCATGTCAATCAATACTTTTGAGAATATAGTTCTGTGTGTCTGTGTGTGTGTGTGTGTGTGTGTGTGGTATATTGAGGAAATAACTCTGGGAGATTTTAGTAAAAATGATTTTAGTAAAAACAAGTAATGTTGATTTCAGTGAACTCCCCTTTACTTTGATCCATCTAATTGAACTATAGAGGCAAGAGGCACATTAGTGGCTACTATCAGTAGAGGGCGGGGCTTGAGAAAGGGGTTTGCATCTTAAGGAAGGCAGAGGGGGGTGGGGTCCACAGGCTGCCTGCTAATTGGTGGAGGCAGCGCTGACGTAAAGACCGTCATCTGCATATTACAGACAAAGGTCAATCTCTTTTGGCTTACACTGCAGAATAATGCATATCTATTTTTAACCCTTATTCATCCTATTAGCCTGTAGTTTGACGAGTCATTTTAAGCGAGTCCCCGTGTGGGAAGTCAAGTCCTTTGTAAGTTTCAAAAAACTTTTCCTTACTCGCCTTGCCTTTAATGTCTATAGGTGCTTCTAGGAACTTTGCGGTGTGCTTTTATTGACCAACATCTTTGTACTGTATGTTAGTTGTATGTGGAACTGCTTTGTCTTATGGCTGCAGCATGGGTGAACTTTTCCACTTCATGGGACAATAAAGTTAATCTTGAATCACAGACATTCAAAGGTCGATCTCTTTTGGCTTCCACTGCAGAATAAACACTAATTCTATTAGTCATTAGTTCCACAAGTAATTACAGGCAATTCCCCGCTGTGGAAACTAAAACTCTTCCACAAGTTTCAAAAAAATATACCTGACTTGCCTTTATAAATCAACCAACCCAGCAGTACAGCGGTTTCTCTCACCTGGGCGTTCATGTTGGCACCGTCCAGGTAGACCTGGCCACCGTTCTCGTGGATCAGATCACACACGTCTCTGATGTTCTCCTCAAACACACCAAAGGTAGAGGGGTAGGTGATCATCATGGCCGCCAGGCTGGCCTTGTGCTTCTCCACCTACGGGAGGAGGACATGGATGAGAGGACAGATGGTTTGGAGACAATAACAATATCACATGGATTTGATCAATTTGTGTAAAGCCAGCGTACGGTAACAGGCAGCCAATCAGCAGCCTGGGTAGATACACAGCCAATGTTTTTCTTTGATTTGCTCACTGTCGGAGAGTCTAATGCCGAAGAAGACTCATGTGAATCCTCGCTGCGATGTCCACTGGGTGCTTTTTCCGTACATGGTCTATTTTTTCCGGATCTGATTGCAGCTGACAAGCGTGAAAATGCACTTTATTGACGGCATGCAACTCAATCAAACGCATCGCTTCCTTTATAATCCTGTGCTCCGGGCGTTCCGCATCTGGTGGACATTGGGCTTCAGGCGGTTAGCAGCTGGGACAAAGTTTGTGAACAGGCAAAAACCACAGTGAGGCTTTCAACTTTGTTGATCTATCCGACACTGGTTTCACAAATACTCGTACGTCAATTTGAGGTTCCAAGATCTCTGATATTTCCAATGATATTTTGATGGATATTTGGTAGAATAATATTGTAGGGTTGGAGTAGGTTCCGTGGGCCCGAGCATGACAGAAGGGACTCGGATCATGAAAAAGCAGCTGACGGTGCAGGTCTTTGACTTTCAGCTGACTCTCACCCAGCAGCACCTAGCATGAACATTGGCATATCTCTCTCTTTACACGCCTCTCTGAACACAGGCCAGCTCTCACCAGGGTCTTAAGGTGAGGCAGGTCGATGTTGCCATCCTTGTCCACCTCCACCACCTGCACCTTCATGCCGGCCATCTGAGCGCTGGCTGGGTTTGTGCCGTGGGCCGACTTTGGGATCAAACAGACCTGGAGGAGCAGAGAGACATGTCACCAGATCAGAAGTAGACAAAGTTGTGTGACCCTAACCTGGCCTGTTGAGTAACAAAAAGAGAAGTTGGGAGCACACTTCTAAAATAAATGTCTTCTGCTGGCTTTTTATATATTAAGTAAAAGAAAATATATTTACATACCAGTAAGTAACCGCTTACTATTAAACAATAGCACAACATCATTGCATTAACACCAGAAAAGCCAATGGCGTAGGTGTCTAAGAGAAGACCAAAGCTGTCAAGTGAAGGTGGTCAATATAATTTGAACTTTCCTTGGCTGATTTTGCAAATCCACAACCCTGGTCATGAGGCCTTTCTGGTGTTAGAAAGGTGTGATTAAATGCTATTTGAGCCTAAATCACTCACAACCACATTTAAAGAATAAATAATGACCATCTGTGCTTTTCAGTTTCAAAACGGCTTCGTCTGTGTGGGGACAGAACCCTTTAGGTTCACTTCTGATCTGTGCCTCCACAGACCTCGATGTAACCTAAACGCAGGTCATCAAATTGATTTTATCCCTTATTAGGGTGACCCCTACTGGCATTTTGCAACTTTAGTCACACAAGGACACTGGGGCAGTAAGACCTGTGGATTGGGTAACTTTGACTAATGACTGACTGGGAAAACAGTGTGACACACCAGTGACTTGCAGTTCTCAAAGTCTTAAAACCACCAAATATGGAATCTTGAAAGCAGGTAACCCCGTAGTGAGAACACAGTGTTTTCCGTCCCTTATTTGTACAAAGGACTGTCAGTTTGGACCTTGACTGTTTCAAGGTATCAGGCCACTATCTGAGATGTGCTTATGAGGGAGTCATTAAAAAATACTTGAGGCAGCGGGTGTTATCTCAGGGGGCTGTCCTCCTAGGTTACCTTGCCCTTAAACTCCTGCCAATCAGCACATTGAGACACTGGAGGAACTTCTAAGCAGGATTCTTGACGCGCTATTAATCTGTCATATCAAAACGACCTGTTCCGGCCTAAGAATAATAAAATGAACTGTCAGGAAGGCTGTCTGATACAGCTCATGCTCTGTCTGCGGCTTATGTGCTAATGATAGTGTTCATTAACCCTATGCCAGCAGGTCTTCAGTTAGCGCTATCAGGCAAAGAAATGACTGGTGATAAATCACACTGAGATATCAGTCCTGTAGCTGTGGTCGTAACGACAGAGAGCTTGTAGATTTCTGAAAAAGAAACTCTAATTTTTGCTTCCCCCAATTTTATATTTTCAAGCGACTGAGGGGCAAGTTAAACAAAGAGTCTGACCATGAAGCCATGCTTACTTTTGGGGTTTTCTCACAAACCCAAGTCAAAATGTACTTGAGAAGTTTCTGGACAGAGCGCGGGCATCAGGGCATCAGGTTTACTTATGGAAATATTGGGGGGATTGTAGGGAATTATGACTGACTCTTTCATCCCTCACTTCCAGGCATTTAAAGCTTATTTACACCCTGTTGCACTTACTGTGAGGCCATTTACACCTGGCATTAACATGTATTTTCTGTCATCAGATTGCAATTAGATAGTGCTTGACCACATTATAGCCTGATTTAATTTACACCTGGCGTTAACATGCGTTTTGGGTGATCAGATTTCAATCTGATTGCAATCTGATCACCCAAAATGGGTGTCCTCTCAAATCCGCATACAGTTGCTGTATCCAGATTGAGAGGACACATTGCACTCGTGTTCAATGTGTACACAATGTGTCCCTGACCAGCTCCACAGGACCAGCTCCACAGGTGGTTTGGCCGATCAGATTTGCAATCCGTCTTCAATGTGTCTTGGGGGGTGTTTACACCTGTACTTTCAAGTGGTCAAGCACAATCTGATTGCAATCTGATGACAGAAAATGCCAGGTGTAAATAGCCTCTGTGAGTTGCAGAGGATCAGTGAATGTGGCACTAGGGCTCTGACTCATTTTCCTCTGTATAATTTTCTTATGTCGTTAATCTGGGGGATTGAAGCTTATTCTATGGCTGCACTCACTTTAAAATCGCTTTGGCGAGAAAATCAGCCAAAAGCCTGAGTTGTCAAAAGAGATAATCCTCTCTCTGAGCAGCAGCACACTGTTCTCTCTGAGCAGCAGCGCACTTACTGTTCTCTGGCTCTCTCCCTTTGAGTTCAGGTAGGCTTTAATAGCTGCCAGGCCGGCGTATTCTCCCTGAGCACCACTGTAAAGCAAGGCAAACAGAGGGTCATGTACCACCCACACACACACACACACACACACACTTATGCTATTCATAAGCACGTGGCTGCTGATAAAGCTAAGTGGCGATAATCAGCAGAAGTGGCCTGCGCCATCAGCTGAAATCCAAAGAGATTACCAAAATAAAAGTATCAGATTCAATTCCTTATGTTTGCCTACGACGGCCTGATTTAAGTTTTGGACACAGGAAGGAAAGTTAAAATGTTTGATGATGCCAGGTGCTCTGACCAGGTTTCAAGTTTCAATCTTTTCTGTTTAATATATTTTGCCTCGTCATTACTCCAACGGTTGGCACCTGATTTGAAATATTTTCCTCTTTTTACTAAACTGCAGAAGACAAGCATGGATTCACAAAAACAGATGATACGATCTATTTTTTACCACTGAATATGAACAGAAAATTACATAAAAATGTTGTAAACTTTGACAAACGTGTCTTGGGCCCTGTTATGTGGTCCACACACAGGTACACCTACACTGAAATAAATGTTTAACAGGCGTCCTCCATTGAAATAATCATTACTCTCTAGAGTAGTGATTTTAATTTGTGGGATAAACGTAAAATTATTCATGGAATGTGCAAAACTACATTTCTAACCCACAATTTATTATTATGTCTTCATGCGTGTGGGTGTGTGTGGGTGTGTGTGGGTGTGTGTGTGTGTGTGTGTGTGTGTGCGCGTGTTCTTATTTATGTTTTTTAAGCTATGCTTTTTTGTGCCTTTAAGATATTTTGGGGGATGCCGCTTTGTCAAGCCCCTTGAGGGCTTTTTGGAATCTCCTTGCATGTTTTCTTTTATTTAAATTGCATTTGATGGTGTCTTTGTATGCCGATTATTTTAATATGTGCTAAATAAATACAAATACAAATACAAATGCTTGGTCAGAAATGTCTTATTTGTGAAATAATTAACATTTGCTGCTTCTATAAACAGCTTGGAACAGGATGGTAATGGCCTGGAACTAAGAGCAAGAAAAGCTTAAAACCACACATGCAGGACGAGAGCCACCAGATGAACCAGTTCCATCAATACCACCAGGCAGATAATGAAGATGTGACAAAGATGGGCCTTACCTGTTGGGCTGGAAGGAGATCTTGTCGTAGCCTGTCACCTCACACAGGTCCCTCTCCAGCTGCCTGAACAGCTGCTGGTAGCCCTCCGCCTGGTCCAGAGGTACAAAGGGGTGGATGTTGGCAAACTCCTTCCAGGTGATGGGCTAAAAGGAGATGAGAACATAACACTATGGATTAAAAAAAAAAAAATACAGTAGGCAACTTTATTTAAAAAAAAACCTAACTGACAGTATCTGATTTTAGAGCTCCAACAATTAGTCGATCGACATTTTTACAATCTGATCTTGTTCCAGCTTCTTAAATGTGAATATTTTCTGGTGTCTTTAGTCTTCTATGACACTAAATAGATTATCTTTGGGTTGTGGACTGATTGTCAGCACAAAATAAGACATTTGAGGATGTCATCCTGGGCCTTGGGGAAAAAAGTGATTGCCATTTTTCACCATTGTGTGACATTTTATAGACCAGCTAATCGATGAATTGAGAAAACAATCAACAGATCAATCGATAACGAAAGTAATCTGTGAGCACTAGTGAGACAGGCTGATCAACTCACCATGAGTTCCGAAGAACTATTCAGCTTCATGGTGCAGGAGCCCTGAGGAGGAAAAGAACATCACCACCACAGAACTCGAGGCACATGACATGAAACCATATCAAAGTGGGACGCTGTGCTTTGTGTCTCTGACTTCAGGTGAAGACTAACCAGGGGGATCATGCTGTGCACCAGGGAGATGTCCTTGTTCTCCAGGCGCTTCATGTATCGCACAATGTTGGTCTCCGAGTGGTAGCTGGAGAGAGGGAACAACCAGGCAGGTTTAGCTGAGGGCTAACATGCTCCTATGCCAGTATGCCCAGTATGGCAATATAGTGGCATGCTAAGCAAGTCTAGCAGGGCTTATTATCAGACAATCAGTATGGAAAGTGTGAATATGATACACAAAAATGGTTAAAAAAAAGATGGTCGATATAGAGGGCATAACAATCACAACTGTGCCATAATATGTTCTCATTGCTACAGTATATTGTGCTATGGGAATGCAAATTCATTGAGCTGTACCAACCTGTTGAAGACCTGGTGGCTGAGGTACTTGCTCGTCCTCTTGAAAGGACCTGCCATGATCCCCTTCACCCGCTCACCCATCTTCTCAGCGATCAGCTCCTGGAAATTAAAAAACAAACAAACGAGATGAGATGTTAATTGAACTTATGAAAGGAAGAGATGAGATGTTAATTGAACTTATGAAAGGAAGAGATGAGATGTTAATTGAACTTATGAAAGGAAAGGGGGGGGGGGGGGTGGATAGTACAAAATGCATCCAACATACAGCTGAAGATTCACAGCCAAAGACCCAAAGCAGATCATCCAGGTCCCTCTCAGTCACAGTCTCATCCAGAGAGACGCCCAACTGTGGAGAGAAGAACAGGCGGGTAGAAGAACAATGTCAAACAGTAAAAGTCTGTAAGGTTTTGAAAGACAATGCAGGGAAGTTTCTCATCTCTCTGCTGCAGTCTGCAGACTATGATTAAGCATCAACAGAGCCACATTTATGATGATATTTGGACCAATAATTTGAGAAACCATTAAAAACAACACCACAAGTCTATGTCAGTCTAGAAATAGCAGTCCATGAATCGTTTGATCCTTTGAAAATTTAGAAGAGTGGGGATCTCACCACTCCTTCGGTGTAGAATCGCAGGTTGATCTGCCTCTGCACAGCCCTCTCCAGGATGTCCTTGACTGCCACACTACAGTGGACCTTCAGCGTGTCGAAGAACATCTCGCTGTGCAGCCTGTGGCCTGCCCTCTTCAGCCCTGACACACACAGTGGGGTGGGGGGGGATGGTTACGCATTTGTTCAACTCGTCACCCACCGGAAAGAATGAGAATGCCTTTATGGGGAGGCTGGTGGCAGTTTAGGGGGGGCAATGTGTGTGTGTGGGGGGGGGGCTTCATTATTTTGATGTCAACTCCACACCTGTAAAGTTTCGTGACTGCATCTTGCACTGTTTTGTTGCTATCGTGGTGACAAAATCTGCCCATCCATAGACAGACAAACACCTGGCAAAGTACTTAAAACTGCTTCTGTGCTAGTTCCCACTTTTATAGGTGTCTCCAGACCCACATTTTGCCATGATGACACACACAGGCTCACAAGGTGAAAACAATTCCAGCCCCATTACCGCAGCTGGTCAAGAGTAATTTACCTTCAGCCAGGATCAGAGCAGCATTGTGAGTCCTCACAGCAATGTGTTTGAGGCCCTGTGGACCATGGTACACTGCATACATGGCTGCCATGTTAGCCAGCAGAGCCTGGAAGGAACAGTTGAGTAAGAGTTGAGTAAGAGAGTATTGAAGCCATTTGTGAATGAAATGAGAGACATTTCTTTTGGGTGAAATGTCTTTATGAGTCTCTTGGGGTTTTCCTTGTCTCTCATCACAGTTTTGAATCTTTCAGTTTGTATCGTCGTACCTGGGCAGTGCAGATGTTGCTGGTGGCTTTGTCTCGGCGGATGTGCTGCTCTCTGGTCTGCAGAGCGAGCCGGTACACTTCCTTACCTGCTGCATCCCTACAAACACAAATACATGGCGTTACTTTTTGGGCACACTTGTTGATGAAAGGTCCTACACTCAAATTGAGCCTATCACAGTAGGACTATTGGAAGGGAGGAGATCCCACAAATGGTATACAACACAGTCAGTGGTGTTTATAAGATCCAAGGGAGATAATACAGATTTTTTTTCATAGGAGGTACTGTCACAGTTCAAGAACCATTTATGAAGGGGTTCCTCAAGGAAGCTTCCAAGGTACCCCCTGACTGTAATCTGAAGTCCTGTCACTGGGTGTGCATGGTGCATTTTCTACACAGAAAATTAGGGGTGTCACGATACTCAGTTCACAATACGATACGATACACAATATTGGGTTCAGGATAACGATACGATATTTTAACAATATTCTTTTGTGATTGATTTGTAAGTTGAGGGGGCATCCTCCACGCTAATTTGAGTAATTTCACCATTTTCATCCTCCGTGTCTGTAACATCCCTCGTCTGTTCAAACAAAGCAATGAAAAGGAGAGCGAGCATGCAATCAGATGCAGATCAGTGCCACCATGTTCAGCTTCTTTTTCTCACGATATGAGATTTCATCTCAACGATACATATTGTCACGTTTTGATATTGCGATATATTGTGGGACGATATATTGCGACATCCCTACAGAAAATACATTCATTTTAAGCAATATTGAGCCACGACTAATGTCTCTCACCTGGTGACTCCGACCATTCTGCCAGGTATCATCCGGACCAGGTTCTCTTTAACGGAGAAGAAAGCTGCGTGGGGGCCGCCGTAACACAGCGGCACCCCGAACCTCTGCGAGCTGCCGATGGCGACATCGACCCCAAACTCCCCAGGGGGACGCAGCACGCAGAGGGCCAGCAGATCTGTGGCACAGCAGGCCAGCGCCTGGACAGGGAAGGAGAGATGAGGTGAGCCATGATGAGAACCAAATCAGTGCTCAATACTCCCACTTTATTAGTCATTAAAACAAAGACTAGGAATTAGATTCATTTAATTTGCTTACATTTCTTCACTTTTCCTTTGATAAACGTGTGCGTGTTCATCAGAGAGGTCAGAGCACAGTGTCATAGCTCGCTGTGAAAGTCTCTGTCCAGAGAAAGCTGGACTCTAAATCTTTTGCCTCTCAACCCCTTTGGTTTGTTTTGGTATTCGTTTGAACACGGGGGTCAGCCAATTACTTCCGATTGCATCGACACTTCCTGTAGCAGTACAGTACTTATATTGTGCTCGTTCCGTTATCGGCCTAGAATCATCTGCCACTCAATGCGAAATTGCAGCCCGTTCTCATTTCCAACGGTTTCCAGTGAGTCAGACTAGGTCTGACCAGGTCAAAGAGCCGGCGTTTTGAACAGGAAGTCGTAACACAACCGGGTCAAGGGGGCGGGGCTACATAAGGTAAATAAAGCGATGACAAACTGACCAGGTTGGTAAAAATTGGGCGTGTTGTGTGCAGTTTACTAACAGACACATGATCGTGTTGTGTGCAGTTTACTAACAGACACGTGATTTCTGGGTATTGGAGAGTCACATTTCTCCCCCTGCCGTTTGGAGCAGTCAACTTGTGAAATTGCCTGGTGGGAAAAGCTCTCTTACCCCTCCCTTGTGAGCACGGTCCACCAGAGCGGTGAAGTCCTCCACCCTGCCGTCAGTGTCTGGGTACTGGAAGAGGACACCGCTCACATCCTTCCCACTGAAGTCCATCTCGTGAGGCAGCTTCAGCACCGTCTTCACCCCAATGTAGCTGAAAGATATTGCTTCAGTATCATTCTGCTGCGTTTTATGCGGTAAATCAACTTTGTCTTTTGCTTTTCCTCAAAGGTTTTTCATATAACTTGGATGCACAAGGGAGTTCATGCATTCATTGATTTGCGTGTGTATTATCATGGATGTTCAGTACATACTTGGCTCTGGTCTGCACCACAGCAATGGTCTGGGGATGGCAACGTGGGTCAATGTAGAAGGTCCTTCTTTTGTTCTGTCTGTGGGGAGTAGACGCAGATCGTGATTAGTGACCAGAAAACAGCATCCCATCCTGTCAGACCTCATCCACATAGAAAAATGGGGATATATATATATATATATATATATATATATATATATATATATATATATATATATATATATATATATATATTTTAGGGGTGTCACGATACACTCAGTTCACGATACTTTAACAATATTTTTTTGCGATCGATTTGTAAGTTGAGGGGGTATCCTCCACGCTAATTTGAGTAATTTCACCATTTTCATCCTCCGTGTCTGTAACGTCCCTCGTCTGTTCAAACAAAGCAATGAATGAAAAGGAGAGCGAACATGCAATCAGATGCAGATCAGTGACACCATGTTCAGCTTCTTTTTCTCACGATATGAGATTTCATCTCAACGATACATATTGTCACGTTTTGATATCGCGATATATTGTGGGACGATATACTGTGACATCCCTAATATATATATATATATATATATATATATATATATATCCAAAATATCTTTCCTCTCTTCTCATTCCTTTTCATAGCACTTCTTAATCATATTCATTCCAGCTCCCAGGAACATTCTGTTAACATCTGTTGTCAGTGCACTCTAGCTCTGAACCTAGATCACCTGTAATGATAGAGCCCAAAAACATCTCTGGATAAGAGCATTAATTAAAACTAAAATATAACCGTCTATGCACTGAAAATGTGAAGGCTTTTTTGGTTTCTTATGTTCTTCCTGTGGGTGACAGATGGACAATGAATATTACCCCAGGGTAATTACCCCTAATTGATGAGATCAGATAACATTTTGCAACATAATTTATTCGAAAAAGGAGAGAGATTCTTTTCCACGTGGCTCCTTGTTATTGAGGCAGTCTTCCTGGTCAACGTGCATCTACTACCTGTGGCAGAGCTGCATGGCCTCAGCGGCGGCCGTGCCCTCGTCCAGCAGGGAGGCGTTGGCCACAGCCATGCCGGTGATGTCGCAGATCATGGTCTGGTAGTTGAGCAGAGACTCCAGGCGACCCTGAGAGACCTCCGGCTGATAGGGCGTGTACTGAGTCACCCTGGAGACAATAGGGACACAATGAAACAACAGAGCGAGTCTCAGGGACCCGAGACAGGAGGTTACATTGTGGCTTTTCCAAGGAATTTGCTCAAAATGTTCACCTCCTCCCCCTGAGGGTTTTCAGAGTGGAGATGCATGAGCAAGGCTGCTTAGTTTGGAGAATGTGGAAAGGAGACTGTTAAAGATTTTATTTTTAAATCAGACTCACACACACTATAGTTCAGTATTTACCACCCTTAAAAGCGTTCAATTATTAATTTAAATACATATACATACACACATTTAATCTCACATGACCTCACAGAAATCCTAATCATGTTTACCATGTCCTGTTCTCATCAGCAACCAATACCACTGCCTCTCCACACTATCTGATGTTTTCACCCGACGTAATAATGTAATCTGTGGCACAACTTACTGTACTCAGTGTACTATGCCTCTGTCTGTATTAGGGCTTTGAGTCTTCACTGGCCTCACGATTTGATTACGATTCATCGGTCAACGATTCGATTCCACGACGCATCACGATACATCTCGATACATCTCGATACAGCTCCACCTATCACATCCTCAATTTTCTATATTATTACTGCACATGGCTACTTTTTCATCAATTAATACAAGCAGTCAGATAAATATCAACTCCCCTTTTTACTTAGAAAGTGCTTTAAAATCTGAATCGCAACATAAATTTAAACAAGCGATTCAGCGATTATCTGTCAACGATGCATCGCGACACATCCGCATCGCGATGCATCGATTAAGCGATTAATTTTGACACCACTAGTCTGTACGAACTTGTCTCTTATGTCAGCTCTCCCGTATGCGTCATTGCACCTTAAAACACTGTAACCATCTCTTTATCTTCTGTATCCCTGCCCATTGTGCTTGTAGCATCTCTTCCTCTCATGAGACCTTAAATATATTCAAGTAAGCCGAATCTCTGACTTTAATGGATTCTGTATCGGGGAGCATCAGTTCACAGCAGAAAGCATGACATGACAGGAGAGAAGCTCATATGATGTCAGTACACAGCAGAAAGCATGACATGACAGGAGAGAAGCTCATATGATGTCACATGAGTGAAAGCATGACATGACAGGAGAGACGCTCATATGATGTCACATGAGTAAAAGCATGACATGACAGGAGAGAAGCTCATATGATGTCACATGAGTGAAAGCATGACATGACAGGAGAGAAGCTCATATGATGTCACATGAGTGAAGTCACTCAATTCACTGTAAACCCAAAGTGGGAGCTCACGCCTCCAGTCATAAGATCTCCTATTAAAAAGGCACGCTATTCTGCAGCATAGCTGCAATTAAAGTTTGTAATGACTAGCAGAGTTCTGTCAATAAAATGTTAATCTGCTAGACAACTTGATCGACTCAAAGGAATCTGTACAGAACCGGGATCTTTAAGAATTGTGAATTTCTTTAAATGGAACTTAACGTGGAGTTACATTCCACTACAAGAGCGGTGTCGGAAATGCAGGCCGACGACAGTCGTTGGTTATTTATGCAGACGCATAGCCAAACGCAAGATCTCTCTCTGGCCTAAGGCCACTTACCAGCCTGAGTTCTCCAGGAGATTCCTCTGGATGGGCGGCGGTACTGAGCAGCTGTAGTAGCCCATGCCGATGTAGGACTTCCATAGCTTGTTCTTTGATGCAATCTTTTGGAGAGTCTCCAGGACCTCGTTCTCACCTGCAAAGTAAACCAGTGTGCAATTGTGATGTGGTTTTATTTCAAAAGGAATTGAGGATCTGGGTCTTTGGAAAATTATAACAAATACAGAATTTAAAGTTCAATTGCTTGTCCAAGCGGGGACAGACACCAATGACAAGCGAGTGATGATGATGATGATGATGATGCCATAAGATTTGACAAATGAACGGGGCACCCTCTCTCATCTCATCTGGGGAAGCGGCTGTCCATGAATAAGGTCAAAGAGATGAGCGTGACATGCAGCCATGTTTAGCAGCCAGGCACTCCACGACCACGTAGGCCTATCTGATAAGGGGGGGGGGGGGGGTTTAAACAATACAATTGCTGTCTAAACTACATTGTTGAATGAGGATATGCCTCCTCCTGTATATTTCCCATACAGTGTCAGCAGACAATGTAACACACTTCCATCCATGATCCATGTCCTAGGCACGATCCTTCTACAGTATGTGCTTCTCCCATCAAGAGAATGACTAGACACATAATGGGCTTTTCCCCGGCGGTGGCTAGTTATTTAGCCTCATTCCCCACTGAGGGAGCGCTGCCAACGCACACCCAGCCACCCAGATTCCTCTGGCCTTCCCTAGCTGCCTGGCAACTCCAAGGAATGGACAATACTGCCCGTCTGAACCAAGAGCCCAAACGACTCAAAACAGAACGACACCAGAGAGGGTAGCGCCACTATTATATATGACAGTATAATAAAACAATGTATTTATACTTCTTGTATCAGGCAACGTGGAGCGCATTAAACTCTGCAACTGTTGTTGAATCAACCGAAACCCATTGATACCTGATGCAGCATTTGTATGTGTATCCCTTTAAGACCGCGAACCGCCTTAACGCGGTTCGCGGTCTTAAAGGGATATGCACACAAATGAGGGATATACACGCAAATGCTGCATCAGGTATCAATGGGTTAAAAAAGATAGTGGATAATCAACAGGTTCAGAGCTCTCCATCTGTGGGTGTGTGTGTGCGTGCGTGCAGCGTGGGTGTGTGTGTGTGTGCGTGCTTGTTTCACTAGGTTGGGACCATGGGACTGGTTTTTCCCATGGATCCCAGAGTTCTTCAGAGCAACAAAAAAAAAGCCCGATTCAGATTCAGAGGCATCCAGCACATCTATTGTTGAAGAGAGAATCCCTCGCTGGCTTTGCAAACGAAGCCCTCCAGAGCTGAACAAGCAAAAAGCAGCTCTGCCTCCAGTTTGCTCCTTCAGCATGGCTTGTTGCATTTATGAACGCTGACAGATGGAGGCAGAGGAGGGAGCGAGGAAGGGGCTCGCAGGCAAGGTGGCTTATCCAAAAAAACACTACTTGGGACCACGGACCTCCTTTTCCCAGCACTGATCTGTACAAAATTGGACGACTAATTGGATTACTTTCAACTGACCCCATTTTGGGGCAGCAGCAGTGTCATTAGTGAGTCTGCACTATTTGTCTATTCCTTTAATTGTGTAGTCAGAAAAGTAATGCCAGGACAACACCTCCAATTTGACAAATATCACAGACAATGAATTTGTACCATATTCGAAAATGCTGATTTTTGTTGAAGTCAGCAATCAATGATCATTCAGCTTGAAATAGCTTGAAATTCTATAGCCTACTAGTGTAATGAAAGTACTCAGTGAAATGTTCTTTTGTATTTAAATAACGGTTATTATATCCAGTCATTTTACAGCTCTACTTTCTTCCCTGCATTACACTGCATCCTGCAACTGATGACCGCCTGATCAGACCGGCTAGAGCGTCCTTTGTCAGGCAAGACGAGAGAAAAAAATCCCATCACTGATTGCAAAACGTTTCAAACGTCTCGCAAAATCGTCACAAAACGGAAATGGGTTGTGTGTTTAACGTTGGCATTTTCATGCATTCCTCATAAAAGGTAAATTTCAAAAAATGAAAATATAATAAAAAAAAAAAATCCAGGCAAAACACCTTATTAGGAAGTCCATTGAGCTGTGATGTAATGTGAACGCTGTAACCAGATTAAACTGGACTTGGGACGGGAGCTCAGGGCTAAACTTTACACTCCAGTTGCCATCCTATGAGCAGCAGCTTCCCAACAGGAGATTGGTGCCGCTCGCCGAGTTTCGCAAAAACAACTCCTAATATGTTCAAAGGAAGACTTAACGCGGAGAGCGCTTCACGGCACACAATAGAAGTGCAACCTACATTTCAGCCACTCTCTGGGCTTGATTTACCCCCAGCTTTTATGTGGGGAAACCTTGACCACACAAAACAGCTTAACACACGAGTCAAACGGCATATTCCTATTATGTATTTGACAAATTATTACCGTTAAATCTGAGTTTGCACCGACGTTGGCTATGCAGCCCTTTTTACCAATATTTTCAACTCATAACGCATGTCACATCATTATGAGCAATAATAGCAAGTGTAGGCGAATGTAGTTAACTTACAGACTGGATCATCCATTTTCATACTTCTTTCAATACGGATGGAGGCTGGAACTGTGTCTTCAATCAACTGGTCGATCGACTGGAAACATTATGCATTACAATCAATAAAAGTCCCCAAATTTGCTATATTCACATTTTTGCAAGTATTTCAAACAGTGTTTGCATGTAGCCTACTGCGTACAAAGTAGATTTAAAAACACACATTTCTACCTAAATGTCTCTAGCAGATCTTACCTCAAGCCCGAGAGCATCCAGCATTTCTCTCTTCTCCCGCTCACCTGGGCCAATGTGCCTCTCAGAAAAGTCATCATGTCTGGGCAGTATTCTCTCTATCTGTCTGGAGGCGAGCGCCGGAGAGGTGCGGAGACCCCGGACCAGGGATGCCGCCTCGCCGCTGCTTCGGATCCTGCCCTGAAGTTTCCCCACCATGCGGCTCCTGCCACCACCACACAGATGCCTGCAAGGTGCATGGGGATTCAGCGACTTGGCGAAGAGGATCCCCCAGGACTTGGCGCAGCTCTGCATCTTTAAAAAATCACTCGCAAGACAAAGTTTGCAGAAAGAAAAACCCTCTCTCTTCCCAGTTCCCCACCCCGTTGCTCAGTAGATTTTTTTTTTACCCCCCCCGAGACTGATGTGATGCGATCCGACGTGCAGGAGACTATAGTGTGACTCTGCCAACAACTCCTTCAAACTGCTGAGTTTATACGACTACCCCCGTTGCACAAGAGCGGGCCAATCAGAGTGGAGATGCGCGCTGACGCAGTGACGAGCCCCGGTAGACAGCTGCTCAACTTTCTCATGTGCCCACTGCCCACCCCAGCCAACCGACAATAAATAAATAAATAAATAGCAGAAACATTTTCAATAATCAAAACATAAACTGTAAATTTTGGTGTCAAATATTAGCATGCATGAGATTTACAGATGAGAAATGCTGTTAAATGTAGAAAATGAAGTTATTAATTACAATGTCAATGTCAGACTTTACACACAAACCTATTGTTAACATCCAGAGCTATGATTTATGTTGTGGTGTGTATTATTATTATTATTATTAATTTATTCATTCATTTTTAATAACTATATTCCAGGTCTGTACAAGTCACTATACACAGTAGCAGTTGGGTTTGCAGGAGGAAAACTCAGGGACGAGGGGATAGCAGCACCCCCTTTGTAGACCAGACAGAAGGACATTCCCCTCCTTTAACTAGCCTGAGTGATTAATTAACTTTAATTACCGTTTCCTTACTAATGAAGAACATAAGACTGGCATTTAATGATAATGTTGCAGTATTACTTTTATCAATGAGGAATGCAACAAACTACCATTTCCATTACAATATGTTACCAATCAAAAAATAAGTTTTTACTTTTGTTATGATTTCTACATTTGATATTGGTACACTGAACTAAGAGAAAGTTTTGCTGCCGGTGCAAGCCGTACATTTGGATTTATGAAAGTTTTCAATTTCAAAGAGTGAATGGAGTTTAATATAGGAGAAAGTCAGAAAGTGTATGAGTTATATTTGAGCCTGAAGTATTGACAGATCACAGTCAAATCCCAGTGATCCAGAGTCAAAGCAAGAAAAGACAAATACAATTCATATTCAGTGTATTTTGCAACATTTTGTCAAAATTACAACAATGATACAAGATAAATTTGGTAGGCTATAGAAACTGAATGAGTGTAGGTGATTGCAAACATGTTCATTGTAAAACTGCTCAAGCTCAATGCCTTGGTGTTCACTATAACATAACTTATTGTGCAACAGGGCTGACCTTTTTACCTTGAACCTTCCCTCTTATAGTGAAGGCAGTTTTCAAAACACGCTGCTGGACATTATTCTGCCAAAGGGATACATACAACTACCACAGTCTCTTATCAATGGTTTGTTCATTTGAATACCAGAGCTATAAACTTACACGAGCATTCAGCATTCATGCTCTACTCTTTCAAGGCTGGCCCAGCTGAGGTCAAAGATCTCTTAGGAGGGAGGCTTGTTCAGGACAGCAGAAGCACATTTCACAATGAAGTATCTCATCTCATATACATATATATATATACACACACATATCTATCTACATATATACACACATATATATATACAGTATATAGGTTGATAGATCGATCGATAGATTTGAGTGTACAGTTACATGACCTGTGTGCAGTAAAAGATAGCCAGTGCATGCGAGAATTGTTTCAATTGTTGGGTCTAAAATCAAGAGCCTGGGTCTTTACTTGCTCTATTTGTTAAACACCTTGAGATAGCGCTTATGCTTTTGTGCTAGATACATATTAAATTGATTGATTGTTCTTAAACTAAAACAAATAATCTCCTACACTGCAATGATAATGTGGAAACACTGATCTGTCTCGTGGTGGCTAGTTACTCAAATATGGATTCACAAATGGCTTCCCTATCACAAATGCCTGACAATAGTAAACAAAAGGAATTATTTCCATGCCAGCCACGAGCGGAATGGCAAAGATAGTCCGTGTGTCGGGAAAACAAATACTTCACCTCTTTAATAGAGGACATTCTGCACCAAATGGTCAAAGACATCTTGTCCGTGGCTTTGCTTGTTTCTGTTGAGACATGGGCTTGATGAACTGGCTGTGGGAGCACCATGGATCCCTGATGCATCAATGTTTTTTACTTCCTCTCGCACTGGCATTCTTTTTTCTTGCTAAACGGGGATACCTGTCCCTGACATCCAGGTCTGTATGATCAACAGTTCATTGCGAATCAGTGGATTTTGTTTTGATATACAATACATAATAGCAATCTACCAAGAAATTAACTACAGTGCATTATGTTGTGCTGGACACCCAAGTCTAAGATCGGGAACGTTTCGCAATGAACTCAAATTCAGGATTTATTTCACAGCTAAATTAAGTTTAGTAGGTGCAGTTTGACTTGTACATGTAGAGTCTTTATTATCAAAACCTCACTAATTCCATTTGAGAATTAAATAATGTTGGTCCAATCTGAACATAAACAGGCAGTAGTTCAACTGCAGCATTTTAACGGGGGGTGCTATAACGGCTTTTAGAAGTTCTGCTCATTCCGGATGGTACTGAGCCTCCAGCCTGAATGTGCTTGTCTCATCAACAGGTACCTGTTGGTCTCTGTTGGAGGATGCGTCCTGGCAGTTGTCACCATGGGTGTCTACAGCGTGCTTCTGTTTGCCTCCACCTCTGTCTTCATGCTGCTCGTCTGCTCTGTGGATCCTGGCTGTCTCCACTCTTGGGTGTTTGGGATCCAGATGCTGTGGCAGACCTTCTGGCACCTGCTTATACAGTACAGGGAATACTACCTCCATGAGCCTGTCAGCATCAGGTACCAACCTCACACCTCAGCTCAAACCTCTGCAGCAAGATCAGACATCGTAACACCTGCATGCTGTATAAGAATATCCCAGGTCAACTGTGAATTTCCAGCTTGGCTGTCTATAATTATGGTTCATGAGCTATCCTGGTATCTTCACACTTTTGTTTTCAGTGTCTGATATATAGGCCTATAATGTGAAGAGTTTCATTCATTCATTCTAAAATTGCATTATCCACCATTAGGGTGGCGGACACAACCTACGCTTAGTACAGGTACACGATGACATACAAATTTAACGTCATTTTGCAAACATTTCTCTGGATGACATGTTATTAACATTTAAGTAACAGTTTTAGCTCAAACCTGATTTCAATTTGTTCCAATTTAATTCATTTTCCACCAAGAACAATGCGTGTTTTCAAAGCTTTTTTTCTGCCCTGGATACAAATACTGTATGGATGTGTATGGATCCTCAAACTCTGACACTCTAACCTACATCTCCTGTACTTTCAGTCTGTTTTTGGCCGTTTCCTCTTTGATGCTGCTGACTCAGAGAATCACCTCGGTGTCCTTGGACCTCCAGGAGGAACGAGTCGTCTCGCCCCGCAAGAAGCTTCTCCCTCTCAGCAGCTACGTCCTCAACTTCACCACGCTGCTCGGCGGCCCCTTGTGCTCCTACGGCCAATTTGTGTCTCTAATGGAGGGAATCGGCGTCGGCCCTCCACCCAGTCCTCTGGGTGTGGTCTCCCTCAAGGTGATGCAGGTGTTACTGCTGGAGTGGCTTAGGTATTGTCTTGTCTACTGTATGAAGCATCACGCGTCTGATCCCTCCGAGTCCGACGTTCTCCGTGGCGTGCTGTGGCTCTGGGCTCTGGCAGCGGTTTTCAGGATCCGATATTATTCTCACTGGAGGATCAGTGAATGCCTCAACAACGCAGCTGGGTTTGGCTTTCTGGACGGTTTCTCGGGGAGCTCCTCAGACTGGAGCGGGCTATCTGACGGAGATCTCTTGTCCGTCGAGATGTCGAGCCGCATGTCAGACTTTGCCCGTCGATGGAATGCAACGACGGCTTCCTGGTTGCGTCGGCTGGTTTTCCTGAGGTGCAAAACCTTCCCTCTGTTAATGACGTTTGGGTTTTCAGTGTGGTGGCACGGTTTGCATTTAGGTCAGTTTGTGGGCTTTTTGGGCTGGGCAGCAGCAGTGAAGGCGGACTACCAGATACACAGGTACCTGCACCCAAAGCTTAGCTCACCGTGGAGGAAACTGTTGTACACTTGCTTCAGTTGGACAAACACTCAGATGCTTATTACGTGTGTCGTTTTAGCGGTCGAATTACGAGATATGGCGGGGTTGCGACTTTTGTCCGTGACGTATTTAGGTCTGTTTCCACTTTTTAATATATTACTATCATTCTGCTTTTCATCTTATTGAGTTCTAAAAGAACTCACGCTGAACACTCACAATGATAACTCGTGCTAGAATTTCTGTGCGCTTCACGCGCTCATTTCCACGGTGGAGACTGGAGACGATGTGCCATGGGCACACTTTTTTGGGGGGTGTGACCAACCTCATGCCGACTCACGCACCGGAGTTTCTCTGGCTCAAGCCGATTTCTTGTCATCAGTGATTTCGCTCAAGCCATTGTGACAAAAAAAATATTTGAGTTTATAGGAATGAATGTACTTACAATTTTGGACAACGCTAACTCATCTAGCGTATATGAAATTGAATCGTAAAACATGCCAGTTTTCCATCATGATTATTACATTTATTATTAGCAGTGACTGAATTATTATGAATTTTAATTATTATTTTGTTCTAATCAATTAATAGTTTTTAAAAAAATTCAGATTCTGATTCACTTTTATTGGCACAATAGGTAATCATATTACATACGAGGAATTTGACTTATTGTAAGAATCAATCAATCAGAAGACAAAAACCATAGAGAAAGACCATCACAAAAATGTAAGGTTTAAATTGTATATATTTAAAGTGACGTATGATTGGGGGGGGGGGCAAAATCCCCTATATTTCTGGCCTTGTTGATGAGGCGGATGGCAATACATTTTAATCTCGCCAATATCCAAGTGAATGTGGAACGGGGTTGAGCTGTTTAATGGGAAAGAAATTTCTCGTGATTGATTATTTTTTTGAAGATTAATATATCCGATCACTTTATTGTGTGGGTTTAAATCAGCTTATGCCACAAATGTTTGGTCTCTATTTATTATTTATTTATCAAATGCCAACACAAGTGTAATAAATACACTGTATAACAATGTAGTATGTGTAAGTGTAATAAATAAGATTTGTACAAAAGCTCATCTCACTTATCTGGGTACTTGTAGTTCCTCATTTTGCAATAAAGTCTCTCTTCTTTCTTTCCACAAATTGCCAGCAACAATGCCTAAAAACAACAGCAGTCCAAGGTTCCTGTTTGAGACAAATTTCTTCCAGCAGTCCTCTGGTTTGTTGATGTCCAATGTGTAAATCTAAAAGAGAAGGAAGTAAACATCACATTACAACGTGCAAGAGACTGACACAGTGGGATGTTTGGTTAGGATAACAGGATTTATGTCACTGAAAGACAGCCTAGTTGATATAAATGGGTAAATCAAATTAAATGTTACATAGCCCCTTTTACATGCAATTTATCAGTCAATTGCTACTAACATAATAAGGTGGATTCTGCGCAGTGCAGTCTCAACTGAACGGCACATATGAGAGAGAGAGACTGAGAGAGAGATGGAGAGAGCGAGGGCGAGCGAGACACTAACAGGAAGGGAGAGTGATATACTAAACACACACACGATACACACAATAACTTTTATGACTTTTGGAAGGTAAATGTGTTTTTCTTAAACATGATTTTTATAAAATGCTTCAAAGGGCATACAAGTGATTAACATTGAACCCAAATTCGCGCTCCCATAAACTGTTGTTAACCACAGACCTTATTTGATGCATTTAAGTGAAATCCTCATTCTAAAACCCCACAGACTTTTCCCCTGACGAACCAACATGGCGGCAATTTCTGGTGAAGCCTACAAAAGATACGTCATCCCTGCGGTACTCTATAGGGTTGGGGGATCCCGTTTGGAAAAGTGTTATTTTGTCCACCGAGGAGGTGTCACTTTTTTTCAAGTTGTGATTTATCTCATTGTGGAGTGAAACTCATCATAATCATCAATTAGCATTGAACAATTTGGCATTCAGACTGCACCTCACAATCAGTGGTCGCACTAACCGAATATTTTCCATCTTTTACCAATTTTTTCTTTTTCTTTTTTACAATGACAGAAAAATCTGAAGGGTGTCTATCATTTTAACACAGGTAATAATAGATTATGAAATAATTTTTTTATGACCCCATCTGTCAAAACGA
Organism: Poromitra crassiceps; assembly: GCF_964638095.1. Taxonomy (NCBI): domain Eukaryota; kingdom Metazoa; phylum Chordata; class Actinopteri; order Beryciformes; family Melamphaidae; genus Poromitra; species Poromitra crassiceps. The sequence continues at coordinate 3,756,804 of NC_139631.1, read as the reverse complement.
CAGACAACGATAAAGTCTAATGCAACCTCTGCTCATAACGTCACTATTTCCTACCTGATGTGTTAGGTGAATGGCCACTGTGGACAGCACAGCATAGTAAGGAAGAGTCTGTTCAGCATTGAGCCCAGCCACCACCAGTCCCGACATCATGGCTGCCACAAAGCCACTCAACCACGGTTTGGTTTGCTCCTGGAACCTCAATGCGGTAGACTTCACCCCTATCTTGACATCATCATCTTTGTCCTGGCAATCAAAACAGAACAGAGTAAGAAGGAGCACAGTCGCAATTCATCTACAATTTTCACATTAGTTCTCTGTTCTCTTCTGCATTTAAGGTATTACGCTTTGTTCACACCATACGCCGAAGCAAAGCTCAAGCCAAGCTGAAGCTGAGCTCACGCTAAACCGGTCACACCAGAAACACTCTTTTCCTCTGCGCGGCCTGGCTCAGAGCTGCTCTATCGGTTCGATTTAGTGTGGCTTCAGCGCGACGTGGCATGCGGCTGGTGTGAACGGAATCGCGTGGCTTCAGTGTGGCTTCAGCATGGGATTGGTGTATGGTGTGAATGTGCACTTAAGCTTGTTCTTATCAAGAGTGACTCACAGTGAGTGCAAGAGTATTGTAAACTTAAATTCCTGAATCACCAGCTCTTAAACTTAACGATGAATGTAAGGAGACCAGACAACATTCCTGTCAGACAAGTGCTATGGAGATCAGTAGAAGACAAAACCCCTCCCTTCACCTGATGTGCATAGATAGTGTCATATATCAGTGTCCACATCACTCCTGAGAAATACAGTGGGAGGCAGACGGACCAGTCACAGGAGCCTGTGACAGCAGACCAGCCGAGCAGTGCTCCCCAGTTGAAGGCCAGGCCTAAACAGAAGATGGAAGATGTGAATGACTGTAGTGTAGAGAAGCCTTTAGTTGAGATGCTTAACACTGCAGGATCGTCTTTCTTCATAATCATATATACCCAACACAAGCTGTGGCCAGTAAGTGATCCTCTTCATCAGCGGATAGGTGACGACCAGAGACAACGACGCAGCACCCAGAGCTATGCTGGGAGGAGGAAACAAGGTCAACCGGTGAAAAACTTGAACAACTGTACATTTAAGTGCCTTTTAAACATGAACTCTGGATCATGTCCAGCTAGAGAGAACAGGATATTTTCAGGTTTTGCCTTTCTAAACATGAGGGGTCTTTGTTAAGAAACAACTGGATATGAGCCGTTTTTTCTGCCAGTGGGCGGCCGGGGGGGGGGGGGGGGGGGGATCGAAAACAAGAAATGTGATAGGAAACAGCTTTAGCTATGAGGCAGTCAAAATAGTGGTCGCACCGTCGTCAATCACTGTGGGTGATTTATTTTACAAGTGGCAACTAGTCATATCTGGCTAGTTTTAAATGTATTTCTCCCCACAAAAGTTTGATAGCCTATCAGTCCGTCAGCTCCTATCCTCTCCGCAGTGTGGACGCACAGTCACACAACACTGCCTGCCTCACACAATAGAATTGGCTGCATCACGTTAGCGACAAATCTGGAGACTTCAAAAAACGTGCCGTTTTAACGGAGTCCATTCCAACGAGGGGTGGCAATGTGCCAAAAATGAGCGCTTCGCCTAGGTTACATAAAGCCGCCCAGTCAAAATAGTGGTCGGACTGTCGTCAATCACTGTGGGTGATTTATTTTACAAGTGGCATTTCAAGTCATATCTGACTAGTTTTCAATGTATTTCTCTCCACAAAAGTTAGGCTTTTTCTGACATGGGAGCAAGCAAGCAGCGCAGCAGTAAGCGTCCCTCCTGATGCAATGGACCTGGCTGCCTGGCTGCAGCTGAAGCGCGTTGGGACCACACGGCCAAACAATTCAAGCCCTTTTTGCAGCACTTGAGGAAACCGTGAGTTTGCACGTTGATATAAGCGATTGCCCGAACGATTCATTAATTAATAAACTAGTGAACGTGAAGTGAAGTGAAGTGAGTCACACCCGCCCACTCAGATCTGCGGATAATGACCTGCCACTGTTTAACATGAGGTGCGATTGCGTGGAAGCGGATCTTATACCGGTGGTCGAGGTAGATAAGATACGGAGTCGCGGGAGTGCGCGTAGGCCGGCTAATTGTTGTTTAACATGCAGGCCAACCGGCTAGGAGCAGGTTATAATACGGATTCCACTGCATGTTAAGAAGTGGCTTTAGATGGCCATTTTTGTAGGGGAAATGGAACATATCATTGCATACCGTATATTACAATAAAAAAACTCTACATTTACATCCAAGTGCACACTTTTTTTTAGCACTTGTGTCCCCAGCAAAAAATAAAGGGTAGCTAAGCCAATATAATATGGCTTTTGAGTAGTGTTGCTGAAGGATTCTGGGTCAAATCTCCACATTTGAGAGTATATACATATACATATTTCACTGTACAATATTTGTCAAATGAATTATTTTCCAATTTTGAGATGATCTGTTTTGGCGTCGTTTGTCTCAACTGCAGTAGGTACCTGTAATAGTTGAGACACAGCAGAACCCCAAGTGCGAGAGAGAGCTGCCCTCCCAGGAAGACTAGAGCCTGGCTCTGAGAGATCTCCCCTGAGGCGATGGGGCGGGTGGCTGTCCTGGACACCTGCACAGAGACCAGCATCCATCAGTCAGTCTCATTCAGAGAACACCAGCCAATTCAGATTCAATGCTGAACCACAATAACAATGTCTTGCTGTTCTATAGCATCAACAAAATGAAGAAAGAACACTGTCTGCTACCCAGCTCCTGGGCCAATTAAGACAAGAGCTGGCATAGCATAGCTAGCCTGGGTAAACCCAGCCTCCACGTGACCTCTATCTATGTGCTATCAGTCACAAGGCTGGGTTTACCCAGGCTATAGCATAGCAACACATAAAATAGCATGCTTTATGCTTCCTTATTAAGACCACAGTTAACTTTGACCGATCCGAGTCATTTCAGTTAGGAAATGTGACTGACTGTTTGGCAGTACCTTCTTGTCAAAGTCTTCATCCCACATATCGTTGATGGTGCAGCCTGCTCCTCTCATCAGCAGAGCCCCCGTACCAAACAGGGTGAGCATGCCCAGATGTGGGAGGCAGCCGGGGTCGGCAGCCAGACCGATGCTCCACGTACACGGCAGGTAGAGCAGCCATGTCCCTACAGCAAACACACGCACCGAGTCAAGTGAGTGACACAAGAAATACGCTTCTGAGCAAAGCTGTGAAGCTTTCACGTTCGTGAAAGGGCTATACAACAGAGAAAATGAACTTGTGTCAGACAGGAAGGTCATCCGTTCAAATTGTGGTGTGGCAGGGAAAACCTGGGCAGGAAAGGTGAATGAGAAACACTCTTCCTCAACTCCAAAATGCTTCCACACACAGTGCTGCCAGAGTAGATGATGGTGTGAATGTGGGGAGCTGTGTTTAAGTGTGAATCAGGGTGTTTGCTGAAAAAGATCACATGCGCGTAACTGGCTTTCCCAGGATAAAAAATACAAGCTAAAAACAAATGTGTTGTTGCAGAACCATTAACCAGCGTTATGTGATAGGCTCTCTCGATAACTAGGTTTTCGATAATATTACTCTTTTAAGTTCTTGGAGATTTTTTTGTAGGTGTTTAACTGATGCTCTTTTACTAAGAACAACAAAATACCTGGGATTTTCCTGGGTTCCTAGACTTAAGGGTTTCAGTTCACATCAAGTTGCAGACAGAGCATGTTAGATAGATAATTATGTTTAGTTTGCTTTATGTGAACAGTGACACACACAGAATATCAAAGTGTAGGGTTTAAAAAAAGACACAATGCTCAAATACAATGATTAAAAAAAGGAGAGAAAGACAGTTTGTATTATACATGAAATGAATGTACAAACCAATGGGTTTATCCAGTCTCATCAGTCTGAGGTATGGCTGGACCGGCGCCGGTGCCGCATTCACGATGGCTGCAGCTGATACACTGAACGGTCTTCTCCCACATTGTTCTGTTTTACACAGTCTGACTGATGGACAGTTTGCACTCTGGTTGTAAAACACTCTTCTCCGCACACTGGAGTCTGAATGGGGACAATTGCCAGTCTCTCCTTTCTCGTGGACAAAGCAGTTAGAGAAGGAAGAGAGGTAGGAGTGGCAGGTCCCATGGTGAATCCTCCTCAAGGCGTTCAAAGCTAACTGGCTGCTGAACCTGGCAGGGAGCATGGTGTCCTCTCTGAGGTCAGCTGGACATTATATTGTATGTCCCCTAGAACTGTCACTCCTGACACACACACACACACACACACACACACACACACACACACACACACACACACACACACACACACAAACAATTGTTTTTGAAAGAAAAGCCAGTCCCACACAACAGGAATGTTTTGCTTATATGCATTTCTTTTGTAATGCTAGGCTAAACTCATGTGTCAGAGTTCTCTCTCTCTCTCTCTGTCTGTCCATCAGTAACGCAAATTAGCCTGTTTCACAGTGTGGCAAGGTTACTGAAATGTGCACACAATTACTAACGTTACACTGACTGTCCTCACTCGCACTGTTAACTTCACTAACGCAAAGATAGTTAAAATGCCATACTCATAATTAGCTTGTCTGAACAGAATGCGTCTTTTGAGTAAACAAACTTACAGTGGAGCAAAAATCATGAATGGTGTAGCTGTACGCCCGACATTCTTCCGGAGGAAACAACACCCAGTCGGAACGATTGGTGGACAACGCATTCACTAACGAATATGTTGTTCATTTGCAGAGTAATCGTCTTAAAACTGCCCGGTCATCTAGTGGAGAATAAGTGGGTGTATTACAACTACTTCACTGCAGTAGCCCGTAGATCAAGATGTTTTAAATGGATTTTCATAGTTGTTCAGAGTTCTGTTTTAGCCTGCCGTGTCCCGACTGTCCACAAGAGGTGCTGTAAACACAGGCTTATCGGAGAGATGGGAGTTGGGACAACCTTTTTTTATGATTAACTTATGACTTGTTTAGGATTACATTTCTCTGCGCATCTAATATTAATCGCGTTTTATAAATAGAGTACCGCAGGGATGTCATACACGAGTCACGACAGATGTTAGCCTGGCAAATCACTTCAACTACAAAGCGAAAGATACTTCCGGTCACAGTTCCTCCCGGACTTCACAATGAAATCCCATGTGGTACCACCATGTTACCACCATGGTTACCACCATGGTTTGAGAGACTTTTATTTTGAAGGTTAGCTAGTTACATGTAAGTCGACGGAAGTGAAAGTGAGAGGCGACCGGAAGACGGAGCTAGAATCGCGGGAAAATGGCGAATACCTGCGAGTCCAGACTCTTCACACGGTCGAATCAAGGATCCAGGCATTGATAACATTGCCCACGTGCCTCTGTACCTCTCTCTAAATGCGTGAGTATATCGCCCGTGCTTTGAGCATTTCAGCAAGTTCAGCAAATGACTCCCACTTGTTCCTCTCGGTCTGTTCCTGCCAGAGTTGGATCACAGGGGTTCAGTTGACCCCTTGTTCACTCTTTTTCTCGTCTAAACGTTTCTTTTTTTTCTACAGCTGCTCGTTCGTATCACGCTCATTTGTGCATCCATCGTTAGTCTTAACGGTATGACAATTTGGCCCGTGTGTGTATTTTCCTGTCACACTGTAAATACAATACTCACGCTTGTCATATAGAGCTGAACACTCAGTCACGTGACATTTATTGCCCCGGAAGTGAGTTTCACATTCAGTTTCTCCATGGACATTTCGAAAAATCCTTATATAACGAGTTTTAAGGCTGGAACCAAGCCAACCCGTGACCGTTGTTATTTTTTGTTTTTGCTCCAACTAAAATGTGTTATAGTCACTCACGATTCAGTAGGTCAGTAAGTAGGCTTCAGTTGGTTGGGGGCCAACTACAGAGAGTCTGGGCCTCGGTTTAACATCTCATCTGAAGGACAGTGCTCACTCACAGGACAGTGGTCCTGTCTCTGCTCTGGGGCATTGGGGAGATTATTCATGAGACCAGAGGGGAAGAGAGCACCTGCTACTGGTCCTCCAACACTACTTCCAGCACCAGTCTCTCATCCAAGGAGTATCCTAGGCCAGACCTGCTTCCCCAGGAAAGCCAGTAATGTAATGCAGGAGCAACTGATGGTGATTTTTGGCCATTTTCTTACTTGAGTAAAATTATGACACTTATATGCGTTCAATCCTCAGGTGTCACATCTGTGACTTTATCTCCAAAGCCCTGGATCTAGAGAGGTGTGGACAATGCAAAAAGGTATTAATTAACTTTCTGACATTGTTAGTAAGTAGGGATGCCCGATATATCGCAATCATATTGGTATCGGCTGATGTTCGTCATTTTTTAACATCGGCATCGGCCCGACATTGCAATGTTAATATCGGTTATCGGTATCAGCCAAAAGTTTCACATTGAGAGAAGACAATGCAGTAAATCTACAATTTATGGGCTTTTCCAAATGTTTTGGAAATAAAGCAATGCATTACTTTTTCAAATTCACAGTGTTTTTCAAGATGTACACAATTTGATTATCATAGAAATGTGTTTTTATACAGATATTGACATTGGTAATAAATATCAGTTATCGGCCATAATAGTAATGTTAATATCGGTTATCGTATCGGCCAAAAGTTTCATATCGGTGCATCCCTATTAGTAAGTATGTAAAGTTTCAGTGCAATGCATAAAGTTAAACTATGTAATTCACATCACGTGTTGCTTAGTTTTGGGTATGTGTATCTGTTTTTTCCCCCTTTCAGATTCAATTCCGTCCAAGTCTGGCAACATGACGCACAATCAAGTTGCCCCTCAACAACCTCCCGTTAAGTGGATTCAGTGTGGTCATGCCAGTTTGAAATCCCCCACACAGCATGGCTTTGATGTCGACTCTGCTCTCAGAGCTGCCAGTTTAAAATCCCCCGGGACCAACACAGCATTCAACACCAACTCAGGCGTCCACCCCGACGATTCAGGGGATGGTTTTGCATGCCAGCACTGTCTTTTTAAAGCTTCTAGTTGGGATGCCGTTAGTGAACACGAGGAAACGTGTCACAAAAAGCCACCTCAGACAATTAAGCTAGTCAGTTCCAAGAGCCCGGGAACCAAAATAGTGCTAATTTCAAAAAAGACAACGAACAGGGTGAAAGAAATGTCACAATTGCAGCACAAGAAAGCAGCAGGGGCAAAAGTCAAGTCCTCTTCTGTTAAGTCGACATCAAAAGCCAAAGGCGTGGGTCTGAAAACCTACAACAAACCATCACAAGACATCACCAAGTACTTCAAGGTGTCATCTGGATCAGCTGTGAAACCTACAATGAGTAATAATATAATTCATAGTAATTCATCTGATCTCCCTGGACTGCCAAATAGTGCTAAAGGGACCCTCATTTTGCATAACTCTCACTCAAGCTCCAGTCAAAACCATGACGGTGTGTTTAAAGTATCTGCAACTTCCCAGAACGATCTCTCCAAAATTGGTCATTCCCGCTTTTTGCTAACTGACTATGTTCCAATTAACAACCCATCATCTCTTGAATCTGACACGTCTGAAGGCCAGTTAAAAACAAACAAACAAACAAACAAAGTTGGCAAGAGGACAGATGACGACAGCTCAGGAAGTCCTCTTACTAAAAAAATGAAGACGGACGAAGAAAAGCCGGGAAACCCAGAATGTGCAGAAATCGAAAAACCGTTCATATCAAGCAGCACTGGTTTTTCATTTGAAGTTAGCGAAGATGAAGAAGAGAAGAACTGTAATCTGGTGAATGGGGACATCGATAGCTCACAGGTTTACTATTGTAAGCACTGTGAATACAGTGACATGGGCATCCACAGTGCATGTGCCCATTATCAGAAGAGCCACCCTTATATCAGATATAAATCTGAGTACATTCAGGACCCAAATGATCGGAGTGCTATGTTCCGCTGTCTGCAGTGTCCTGTGGAGTTCTCTACTGTCGTTGACCTCAAGAGGCACTATACGGAAAACCACCCAGAGGCCCCAAATGTGCTCGCTATGCAGTCACATGAGCTTGGCTTGGTTTTCAAATGCTTTGTCTGTGTGTTTACCACTCATGTCTCCAAAGCCTTGAAACAACATTACCAGGAAAAGCACCCGACACACAAAGTGAGCAACTCCTTGATGTACTGCAGATATTCTGTGAGCAGATGCCAAGAGGGATCGTCTCAGTTGAATACACCTGAAAAAACATCTAGTCCAAAATGTTCCAACAGTGTCCCTACATCAAGCAAGGAAAGTACAACTACACCCTCACAACAAAGTCCCACCTCGAAAGGAGCAGATGCCACGCTGTATGAATGCAAGAGCTGCAAGTTCAGTCATATGTCAGTGGTGGTTATGCATGTCCACTACCAAAAATGCCACCCGGAAGCAGGAATGACAATTGATAAAATCAAACATCCAACTCCTGTCAAGGCACACGTCAAATTACAGGTGACACCTGAAAAGATTTCAGAGTCACAGAAGGACACACCTGAAGCTTCTCCTCAAAAACGTTTTGCGTCTTCCAAAGACAAGGATATGGATTCTGCAGATGTCGGAATTAAAGTAAGAAAGTCTCTTACCAAATCCAATGCGAAATTGTCCACAGGAATGGACAACTCTTCTTCCAGTTCACCACAAAATCAAATGTTGTACTGCCGGTTTTGCCATTTTTCCAATCCCAGTGCAAGAAGTGTTCTTGGTCATTATAATGCAAAACACACTGGACGCACAGTGACAACCAAAGACGTCCTCAGATACAGTGCTATGGTGCAGAAACGGAGACAGCAAAGTAAAGCTGAAGCCTCAGAAAGTTCTCAGTCTTCTTATTCTAACATCCGCAACGTCAAGCGAGTTCAGCCGTATTCCAAAAAAGACAAAGCGCAACATGAAGATGAAGTCCTAGCGGACACGGTGGCACTTGGATCTGGTTTGGAACAGGCAGATGACTTGTTCTTCTGCCCGGACTGCAACTATGGACACACTTCTGTCAAAGGAGTATTGAACCATCATGTAAGAAAACACAGTGACCTTAAATCAAACACTGACCTTGTTTTAAGACATACGACAGAGATCCGTGGAGAAATGAAAAGATCTCAAGCAGTGAACTCGTCTGTCTTTTCTGCTGGTCTTCCTCTTCCTGTTCTGGATCAAAGTGACGAGGGAAAGTTATTCTGCTACTTGTGCAACTCCAGACACAAGATTTTGAGCAAGGTTTTAGAACATTTCAGGAAAAGGCACCCTGGACTTGAGTTTAAAGCCAAGCAAGTCTTTGCATATTCTACTATGGTTCATGATCAAGGACGGAAATCACATCTGAAAACGGCTGCAAAACAAGCAGTCAAGCACAGTGGAAACGAAAAGATACAAACACCGAAGCCTGGAAAATCGAGCTCAGTATCGCCATCAAAGAATGCCACACCAACCAGGTTACTCGATTGCCATATATGCCCATACAAGACTCCACATGTATATCTCCTGAAGAGGCATTTACGGAACACCCACAAGACAAAGCATACAGTCACAGATGTTTTACAGATGTGTTTTAAACATGGACTCTTACCATCAGGTTATCACTGTGAGTGGTGCGTTTTCTCTCACAAGGAAGCGGCGAGAGTCCATCAGCATTGCCAGGAACAACACGCAGCACGTGGAATTAGCCTTGACCACATAACTGCCCGGTTATTTGTCAGCCCTAAAGCGTCCAGCTATAAAAAGAAGAAGAAACCTCGCGTGGAACACACAGATGATTGTGACAAAATGCCCCCATCTCAGCGAACTGGAAAACATGCGACTAAAACCTATCCTTGCAGAGCATGTGCCTTCAAAGGTAGCTCACTGCAAAGTATCACAAGCCACTATCATGCTGTTCATCCTTGGTCTGTGAAGGAAGACGGCTCGGTCTTAGATGTCGTCACTGGCAAGGGACACGATACAGAAGAGCACAATGAATTGTCTGAGTCGTTTGAAAATTACCAAATGCCCCTTGAATTCGAACCGTCGTCTCCGGAAGCAACAGCTTCTTCCAAGTTGCTCCAGTGCCCTTTCTGTCCTGCAGTTTTTCAGAAGCAGAGCGGTCTCAAAACTCACTGTACAAGGATACATCCAGACAATCCAAGTGCATCTGAGGAACGTGAGGCCAAACTCTACATGAGTGAGGATGGAACACGTGTGCGTGTCTTTAAGTGTCCACGCTGTACCTATGTGAATACTAGTTATCATGGAACTCTAACCCACTGCCAAATGCAGCATCCTGCTATCACGGTCAGGGCAGACAGCCTTCAAACAGAGGAAGTCCAGTTACCCAGCAAAGACTGTCTGAAAAGAAAACATCCAGAAGATAGTTTGAGATATGGTGGGTACACATGCAAAATGTGCCCAGTCATCTGTGGATCGTTGAAAACATTGAAACGTCATTATGAGCGGCTCCACAATCAAACTGTGCCCAACTTGCTCAAGCCAGCTCCCAAACCTTCATCTATAATCACGGCACTCAGGGCTCAGCATCGCAAAGCCTTTTTCAAAAAGGGAAAATATGCAAAGGTAAAATGCCTTTTTTGCAAATATGTTTGCACCACAAACATTGCTCTCAGTCAGCACGTGCGTGTTCACCACAAAAGTGCATCTGCGGCACCAGAGGCAGGGAGTCAGGATTGTTTGTACAAGTGCTGCATCTGTTCTTATTCGTCTGTCCATCGGAATTATCTTGCAAAACATTATTCCCGGACACATGGACAGGAGGCCTACAACAAATACTATGTACGAATACGTTTCAGGAAGCCAACAGCAACATCCGTAGACGGTCCTGTAACTCAGCGTCCAGAAGACACTCCCAGCACGTGTAAATCTAGCACAGCGACGGTCAAAAACAAGATCTCAATCTGCAAGTGTCCCCGCTGTGCGTATGTGAACACCAGCGTTCATGGAATTCTCACCCACTGCCAAAAGAGGCATCCTGCCCTCACAGCCAAGGCAGACAAAATTAAAACCGTTGAAGTCCAGTTCCCCAGCAACGATTGTCTGAAAACAAAAGGTCCAAACGATCGATTGAGATATAGCGGGTACATGTGCAAACTCTGCCGAGTGATCCGTCCATCATTGAAGAAATTGAAAGTCCACTATGAGCAGGACCACAACCAAACTGTGCCCAACGTGCTCAAGCCGGCTGCGAAACATTCAGCCTTTTTCAAAAACAACAAATCTGCAGTGTTGAAATGCAGTGTTTGCAAAAAAATATTCCCCACAACAATTGGCCTCAGTAACCACATGCGCACGCACCACATCCCTGCATCCAAGGCTATGCGCACGCACCACAACCCTGCATCCAAGCCTGTCAATCAGGAGGACGGTGCGTTCAAGTGCAGCCTGTGTCCTTATTCAAATGACGTACGAAAGAATCTTTATAACCATTATAACAACAGACATGGGAGGGCCGCCTTGATCAAATACTATCTACCAGGAGTGCACCGTCTATACAAGAAACCTTCCAATTCTGAGACGTGTCAATCTAGCACACGAACGGTCGAAAACAAGGAATTGATCTACAAGTGCGATATGTGTACCTATTCGGCGGCGTTTAAAAGGTACCTTGCTGACCACTACAAGAGGGCTCATGGCTATGCTGCGTTCACCAAATACTTTGGCGTCGCCAAAAACGCCGGCGAACTGCCTGAAACCGAATCTGAGGGAAGTGCACCGGTAAAATGCAGGAAGTGTCCCAACTTATTGTTTCACTCATCTCGGCTGCTTAGCGCGCACTACACTGATTTCCACAGCACAGATTTCACACGGGACTTTACTGTGCTTCCAAGGACTTCAAAGAAGGGCTCGGATGTTTATAAATGTGGCCACTGCAGCGTAAAAAAAATCCGAAGCATCGGAGAGCTCTGTTCCCATCTGGATCACCACAGAGAGCTGCGGCGAAAGAAAGCCACCGATGTGAAGACGAAGACACCGCTTATCATTGAGAGAAGTCCAGAGGCCAAACGCATCAAAGTAAGTCACCTTGCCCATTATATTCATTCAATCGCATGAGATTTTGTGACATGATTGAGCTATACTTACTGTGTTACCTTGCTGTGTTGATATTTTCAGCTCAAAAAGCAAGATGAGCTACCCGTGTTTGAGACTGTACAGGATCTGGCCCGGTGGAATGTGACGGAAATACAGACGTTTACTCTGGCAACAAGCCCAACATCGTCACCTTCAAAACCTGAGATGAAGGAACCAGAGCAAACGTCTAGAGAAGAGGGTCACACTTGCAAACAGTGCAGGCGGACATTCATGTCATTGACAGGTTTGCGTGTGCATCAACGGAGCCATGCAGCTCTCAAGAGACTGGACGCCCTGCCTACCTCATCATCAAAGCACATGTAAGAAGAAAATATATACAGTAATATATACAGTAATATATAAAATATATACAGTAATGATGGTGGTTTTCAGGTGGCAGGGATGCAAACTAGTCACCTTTAGTTGACCCTGAAATAGGGCACTTCAAATGTCTGAGTTGTCTGTCTTTGCCTTTTTCACTCTATTGCATCCCTGAGATAGGAGTTAAAAGCAAAACACAAAAATTGGCTTCAACACACATGATATATACTGCTTCAGTTTTAACATAGTTATTGATGAGCCACTTGTGATTACGGTATATCTGACTGACTTTTTTCTGCCATTGTCTCAACAGCTTTGACAAATACAGCAGGTATCAATCGGGAACTATGAAGCCTTTCCGTTGTGGTATCTGTACTTATCGGACTGCCTTCATGAGTCTATTGAGGACCCATTTATTGAGAAAACATGGAGGTGAGGAACTGTATATAACATACAATTACATGACATGATTTGAATAAATGGCAGTTTTTTTTATACTTTTTTTATTTACATAACAAAGAAAGAAAAAGAAAAACCACAAACATCTACAAAAATAAACCTGTACATTTACATACACATACACAAACAGATTCACTCAGAATGTAAGCCCCCTCCCGCGCAGGAACCCCCCACCCACAAACCCACAAAGATAATACTACTATTATGCATGTACAAAACTCAACCCTCGCAGAACCCATGTTGAACAGATCATAATGGCAGTGGTATCACTACTATGGTATTAATGACAAATGTTCTCTCCTTCAATTGTGGACATTTAATTGAATACATATTATTTAATTATATTTATATGATGTCTTCAGGGATATCCAAGGATATCTTGAAGAATAGAATTTCCAAAGAATTATGATCCAGGCCGTCAACCTTGTGTAGAGTTTGCAGCTTTCTGTCATTAGTTCCCCTAGCTGCTTTTGTTGACGGTCGGGACCAAATACCGTTCAGCCAAAGTGTGATAAATCCTGATTACATCAGATTTCTAGTGAGAAGATGTGAGTCTTTTATGTTGTGTTTCATGTACACGTGGCAGCTGAATACCCAGATATCAGCATGAGTTCTCCTGACACTGACAACCAAGATAAAGAGAGCAACCTGATGGCAGAGAAGGACCCCCCTTATTCATCAGATGTCCCGGAAATCAACTGCTTGACTGAACCTCCTGATGAATCTGAATTTATTGAAAGCAAGTTACCCTTATTATGTTTTCACTATATTCACGAGGATAACTATTAAAGGTGCTGCTGTTAATTGGTAATAAAATGCATAAAAAATAAAGTGTTAAATAGCTCTAATTTCAGACAGCCATCACTCATATAGAGTGTTTGGTCAGTACCATGGGGCCTCCGCTCTGCAGTATACAGAGCCAAAGTGGAACGTCACTTCCTGCTTCAGCACTATACCAGAGATTTTCTTCCGCCATTTATTTTCCCATAGACATTTTGTAAAATGCTTATAAAAATAGTTTTACTTGTTCAAACCAAATGGTTCAGATATATTTAGAAACAGGAGAGACCGCATAACATTTCACTTGGACCAAAAAGTAAAAAACAAATACGGGTTTAAAGAAAATATTTTTTCTCTCTCTTTTTTAGTTTTGGTCCAAGTGAAATGTTCTTTGGTCTCTCCTGACTCACTTTGCCTCTCTATACAGAAAATACATTTTCTGGGATCCCATCTCACTTTTATCCAATCAGGAGAGAGGATTCCACACATTTATTTTATGTGGACTGGGAGACCCAGATTACTGACCAAACACTACGTATATCTATGTAACCTTGCAAGCAAGCTTTGGTTTGGTTTGTGAAAACAAACAATACCGCCCCCATCTGGCAATGTCAGGTTAATGTCTGTGATAAGGGCTGTCAGAATGTCAAGCTATTTAACACTCATTTTAACAAAAAAATATCACAGCGCCTTTAAAACTTTTTACTTCGTATGTATTTGTGATGTAATGAGAGACTGTGGTTTGTTGTTCCCTGACAGAATCCGTGTGCGCAGAGCCCGCAGATGTACAGCGACAGTTAAATCACTATAGCTTGATGGCAAAGGTCAGTGCTTCAGATCCAGCGGCCCTTCAAGGCACCAAGCTACCTGAAGACAGTCTACTTCACTGTGAGTTCTGCAACTTCTCCTCCGGACACCTATCCAGTATACGCCGGCACTACTCAAACCGCCATGGCAGGAAGATGCTCAGATGTAAGGACTGCGAATTCGTTACTGGTTTGAGGTAAGCTTCTGTATACCCTTTTGGATGATCTGTATGGGAACAATATATTTGCTGGGGGGACCCCGAATACTCGTCGATTTGTTGTAAGGATCCTGATTACACTGCCAATCTCACAGTCAAATCGGCACAAAATGTATTTATGCGACAAGGATCATTCCATTCCGGCTATATAGGGGTGCTGAATTTTTTGATTTTACATAGAATTGCTTGGTTTATCCCAATAAATAATGATGTTTAGCCCATTTTGGTGTAAATGTCAGACTATTAGTTCACAAAGTTGCCAATCCTGTGACAGCAAGGATTCTCTCAAAGTTGTGTGTACATTTTGCAAGACATCCTGTCTCCTCTTCTCACTCCTGCCTTCATTAGGAAAACTCTGGAACTGCACATGGAGATGGGTCACGCTAACTTCCCATCAGAGCCGACCCATCTGAAGGATCTGCGCTGCCCTCTGTGCCTCTACCAGACCAAGAACAAAAATAACATGATTGATCACGTCGTCCTTCATCGTGGTAGGTTAAATACTCAAAATCCCATTCGACAACAATTCCTTTACCACTCCTTCATCTATGGACACATTCATCCAACACTCATGGCGGTGTTCAGACGTTCTTGCCTGTATTGCCCGACTCCACCACTGATGCTGTTGTTGATTTTATCATTTTCAGAGGAACGTGTGATGGCAATCGAGGTGCGTCGGCCGAAGCTGTCGCGCTACCTTGAAGGCATCATCTTCCGCTGCCACAGGTGCACTTTCACGAGCGCAAACGCTGAGAACCTGCGTTTGCACATGAAGCTGAAGCACGACGACATCAAACCTTACAAGTGCCGGCTGTGCTACTTTGACTGCACTCAGCTCAGCGAATTGGAGGCACACCTGTGTGATAAGCATCAGGTGAGGATATACGTCAGTCAACACCCAGTACATTCCCAGAATTCTTTTGTTTTCAAAATAATTGACTATTGACCTTGAAGCTACGGGGATTTACAGAAGTTAATTGGAACCATAGATTTGATACAGCTTGAATGCCCTCTTCTGTAGCTCATGTGAATACACACTGTAGAAAGTAAAAGGGCTTCATTGAACCTTTAGGGGTCCCACAGATTGTAATCATAGGCCTCGGGAAACCCCAGAAAGAAACCCTTTGTAACGTGTGCGTGAACTCAGAGGGTACTTCTCAAAACTAGGTTCTTCAAGAAATCCTCAGGAAAAAAGTCAGGAATCTCAACCTGTGTATTGGACCTCTATCCCTGACCGAACCCCTAGTTTTTAGAGTGTATTTTGATTTCTTGCTCTCTTGTACAGGTCATGAGGAATCACGAGCTGGTGGGGCAGATCAACCTTGATCAGTTACAGACCAAGGCTAGTAAGATGTATGAGGAAGAGGACGCTTTGTCTAACTTTGAGGAACAAAATAACGAGGCTGATGATATAGAAACCAACTTCAAGATGCAAGGGCAGGAGGTGGAGATGGAAAACACAGTAGAACTGGGTGATGTCTCTCAAGAAAACCAGGAAGAGAATACCTCAAACCAGAAGAATGAGATGTCTGTTGTAAAGCTCAATGAGGTTCCTCATCAGAAACAAGCTGAGAACATAGCAGAAAATGACATCAGGAACAATGTCACACTACAGAACAAGGAACTAGATCAGAAGCAAGGGCAGAACACACAGAAAGACAATAGAGAAAGTCCAGTCAAGAGTACTGCATTAGTCCAGTACGAGAACATTGCACAGCAGAACATTATACATCAGAAGCAAGAAAAGGAAACACAGGGCCAAGCAGGAGACAAGATGTTCTTGGCAGACACTGCAAATGGACAACAGATAGAAAACATAGAACAAAAAGGTGGGAAGGGAAATGGAGAAAAAAAGAACTGTGATGAGGGCTTAGCAGAACAGGGCTGGAAACAAAATCCAAAGAAAGATGGAGAGATGGATGAGAACCCATCCCAACACAACCCAAGTGATCATAAAGAGGACACCATAAAACAAACTGATGTTACGCAAGGGCAGGAGCCACTGGAGGAGAGCTCAACAACACAAAAATGCACTACAGTTGAAACGGCACAGGCCAGCCAGCTGCATATGAAGTTAGTTCAGGAGGCCAAGGTTAGGCTACAGCAGAACATTGAGAATTTGATAGAAGACGATATACTACATGAAATCCTAGTGCTGGATGAAGAGGGGAGCGTCGTAAAGACGGAGGCAACGCCAGCCACGGACATCAGGCCTCAAAGGTGTTCCACTGCTGAGAGGCTATGGCTAACGCCTAAAAACAACTGTGATCGAGTTCAGATATGCCTCGAGAAGAAAGACAGCAAAGAGAGCTTAGGTGTTTCAAGTATTAGCTGTAAGGAGGAGCAAGTGGACGGCCAGAGAAACAGGGAAGAGCTCTTAGACCCATATGGTGAAATGCCAGTACTGGAGAACGAATATCTCAAGGAGGAAACGCACACAGATGATGACCAAACACCAGAGTGCGAAGAGGAAGAATCGGGCGATGATCTTCACCAGAAGCAGGAGAGAACAGATAAGAAAAACCATGAAGAAAACATGAACCAGGATAAGAAACAGGAAGAAGGGGAGGAAGAAAGGATAAAGGAAGCTGCTTACCCATTGGCATCCAATGGTAAGAAACTCAACTGACATCTCAATAAGTGATTCAAATTGAATAAATGGAAAAAGGGTTTTGCATATACAAAGTTACTACCTCAAATAGAGAATAGAACATAAGAGAATAGAATTGAACTTTATTGGCCATAGGTTTTTTTTGGTCTTTCACAGGAAGAGAGCTAGAAGTACCCGCCCCCCCCCCTTCCCCGCCCACATACACACACACTAGACATTCCATAACATACATCGATACGCAGTATCATCAATAATACTGGGATCAATCATTTAATACAACCCTTCTGCCTCATTGGCTGCTGTTGGTCTTGTTCTTGGGAGGAGTATGTGATCCAAACACACAGGTGGATGTCATGTCATAATATGGACGAGGCTTAGATCACTCGGTTTAGTTGATCGACACGGTTAAAGTGATGTTATACTTTGGTAGCCCCTTGGGTTGTGTAGCTTCTTGGACATGATATAATATAACCCCCAAATCAGCGAGTCTCTCTTATAGAAGCGATTGGAGAATTGTTCACATGACGATTGTTTATTGTAAATAGGCATATATCGTCAGAATCTGCTTTGTTTGCGTTTATGTGCTCGAAGTGTGATTTTGAAACCTGTTCCACCATGCATGCACCATGAAAGAATACAATACAATTCTCCAATCACCTCTACTGAAACAGCAGATCAATGATTATGTCATGGCCAGGAAACTACACAACCCAAATGTACTACCAAAGATCAACATCACTTTAAGACTGAATCGGGAAACCTTTCACACTACCAGATCATCTTTGCCGACTGTCTGTCCCAACCAAGCCTCCGATCAGATTTCACCTCAGACGGCTGACAAACTGGATGTGAATGGACACTGTAATCCTGGCTGATCTAAGCCAACTGTTATTGTCCTGCAGGTGCAGCCACTGACACGTGTTTTTGTCCTGCAGGTGCAGTCACTGACACGGACGGAGTCCTGCAGCCGTCATCCAAACATGAGACACCGTTTGCCTGCAAGTTTTGCGGGCGAAAGCTCACCGACAGCACTGAACTGGAGCGTCACATCAAGAGACATGGAATGTAATTTAAGTGTAACTGTCGCTCTCACTTTATATTTGTCTTTTCTATCTGTATATCTCATACAATGCTGTCATGATGTCATGAACTAAATATCAGATTCTACTCTACTGTAAAACTAAACTCTACTTAAAACTGTTTTTTGTCATGACATTGAGGCTGCTCGCCGATTGGAAAGCCAGGTTTTGTTTTGTTTTAACAGGCTTGTCTCTTATTCCGGTGTACTGTATTTCCAATTGACCAGTTTACGAATAGAAGTTTTTGCAGTTTGTTCGTTTTTAGATTTTAAGTCTTTGATAATAAA
This sequence comes from Poromitra crassiceps, assembly GCF_964638095.1. Classification (NCBI taxonomy): domain Eukaryota; kingdom Metazoa; phylum Chordata; class Actinopteri; order Beryciformes; family Melamphaidae; genus Poromitra; species Poromitra crassiceps. The sequence goes on along the minus strand of NC_139631.1, from coordinate 3,738,186 downwards.
ATTGTTTTACAGTATACCACAGCTGTTCTTCATAGTTCATTCGTGAAACTTTTTTTTAATACCTCAGAAACTAAATAGTAGGCAGTATAGTATGTGACAAATTGTGCCTTATTCTTGTTTTCTTTTTAATATAACAAGTTTTAGAAATCCGTCTTTAATTGTTGTGAAAATAAATATGCACGGTTAAGTTTACCCGCAATCATTTTTCTGGAGGGAAGAGGTTATGACCTTGAAAATATATGTAAAAACTTTACAACTATTGTAATGAACATCATGTCCATCTACACAAGTCTGGACCAACTTTATGGGCGTGTATTGATGCTTGTGTTGCCTTCAAGTGCAGTCGGAAATATAAATATAAGTTGAACGTACGAACCAATAACTTGGTTTTTGTTCACTCTTTGGAATTGATTGTAATTGTAAGTTACTGGATTTGACCTTATGGAGCATGGAAGCTATTCAAACAGCTGATTCAGGATGCAAACAACTAGTCATCTCACTTTTCTGGTCCCAAAATATGGCACCTATTCCCACCTGTTTCATGAGTATCCATCCCTGATTATAGGCTAATTTGTTTGGCATTCTAGGTAGGCAAATAAGCAAGCAATAAGCATTATTGTAGTATATGTATTTTTCCACACTAATTGTGCATGCATTTTTGTTTCAAATTAGTTCTGTCCATAGTAAGGTTCTGTGCCACTTGGTTTCTAAAAGAGGACAACAGCAGCAGCCAAAGAAACGAGACTTTCCTGACCAAAAGCCCCTTGAACGCGCGACAAGTCGCGTACGACTGCGGTGCTCTGAAGTATGAGCTTACGAGGAGCGCTTGAAGGCAGCATTTTCCTCTTGTTTGCGTACGACACATTCTTGTCATCCAAATGAAAGGGGATACCGCTTCCTGGTCTCACTAATGAACTGCTAAGCGAGAGGGAGCTACGTGAGTCGTGTTGAGTACACCGTCTACTGGGAAGTTGTGATTTACGAGCCTGTAAGTGTAAGTATACTGCACGAATAGTTGTAATGTGCTTTTTTTTTCTGGACAGGTTGAAAATGTGTGGACAGGAATGAAAAAGGCGTGACCATGTTGCTGGTGATCCTGTATTGGTCAGTCTCACTGGATTGATAAACTGATGGAGTGAATTGTGCACCTATTTGACCCATTTGTTTTTAGCATTAGTCCACATTCGTATGTTTGTGTGTGTATGTATATGTGTATGTATATTATACATATACATGTATATAGAGAGGGGGGGGGGGGGGGGGGGGGGGGCTGGCGCAACTTTGAGCTGAGCATTTTGTTACAGAAACTGTTTCCTCCTTCCTTGAGCAACATCTTCCTTGTGTAATAACGTTGCCTTTCCCGATTACTTTCTGTAAGAAGCATGGGTAATAGGAAGTATTGCATGCTTGATTAGTATGATGTATTGCAACCTTACTGGCATGCAGTATCAGGTGGGAATTGAACTTGTATCCCTGAATGAGTGACGCACTACCCTCTGATTACACCCTGTTAATGTTAGCACCAGTGTCTGTGTCCTAAACTCATAATTATCATGGTACTTCCTCCAGGGTTCACTTATCTCTAGTCCTTTCCTTGAGATGGTAATGCCTGACTGGTACTTTTCATGCATTGCAAGGCAAACATAATTTACTATAATTCAATGGATGGGCTTCTTTCAAATCTTCATCTTTTTCTAACGTGTTGTGCTTTTGAACAGAAGAGAGACTGTCCAGTGGTAGCCGGCATGTCGACTGTGAAGAAATCTCCAGAGGATGAGGCCGCCTACTCCTCAAGAGTCATCAACATTGTGTTTGTCGTCCTCCTGCTGGACCTGCTGGGCTTTACGCTGATCCTACCTCTCCTGCCTTCAATTCTGGACCACTATGCACAAACAGAGGTTAGACATTTGTTGAGGAAATTAACGTCAGTTGAGGTATTTTATGTATTACAGCATTAATAATGCCTTACAATGCACTATTCAAATAAGTTTCCTCGTTGTCGTCGCCAAACATGAGGGTGAGGTCTGAGTGACGACGTGTACTTGCTTTGTATCTTATGAAACATACGAACAATTTGACAAAGTGGCATCATTTGAGTTACAATGGCAGTAGTAGTAGGCAGTACAATGGCAATCTGGGAAATCAAATACCTCTGAGAGGTACCCTTGAGCAAGACACTAACACTTCCAATTACCGCAGTGGAGCTGTTCATTTGCTAGTAGAAACCGGTTATACTGGACAGCTTCCTTGTGTGAATGTGTGTAGCTGAATGTGAAGCAGGCAGGGCAGTGCATTCCCAGAATAAATAAATATAAGAAAAATAGCATTTTGAATCAGATCATTTCAGAGGGACAACTTGTACACAAATTGAAGCACCTTGTTTGAACAAGGGCAACTTTGTGTGGATGCTCTATTACAGAAAATACCATAATAGAGTTATTTGATGGACTGTCTGCATGTTGAAAAGACTTCTTCACTGGTGTTCATATTTTCCCTGTATGATTTTGCCCTTTTCTGTGTTATCTACTCAGCGATCAATAATGTATTCTGATTCTGATTCTGATCTCATTGGACAGGACACGACATATCAGTCCCTGCAGAGCATTGTGGGCTGGTTTAGAGAGTCTGTTGGGATTCCTATGGAAAGAAAGTACAACAGTGTCCTGTTAGGAGGTAAACAATCTCGAACTACATCTGATCCTGGATTAGTTTTCACATTCTATGCAGCTGAACTGAAATCGAGCATTCCCCATTTTGTGACATGATGGTCAAGTAAACGTCGAAGGTGCAATCATTACAAGCCATTGCCATCGCTTTAATATTTGTGCTTCTCAATCTGTTTTTCAGGTCTGATCGGATCGCTCTTTTCTCTGCTGCAGTTCCTGTTTTCGCCTGTAACCGGGGCTGCGTCAGATCGCCATGGCAGACGACCACTGCTCATTCTCACCACAGTGAGTGCAATGCCATAGGTATTTTATTGTGAATGTATTAGTGTGATACAGCGTTTTTCTGACTATAGCCAATTCTTCTAGTTGTCTTCTACATGGGGATAGATGACCGAGAAGACCGAGTTAGTATAATACTGTAATACATAACACATAAGTGGTACTTACTTGTTCATTCACTTTCTGTCATCATCATACAAGAAAAAACGGTCACAGATCATGTTGTGCTTGTGTAAGAAACCATACAATGCTGGCCTCAGTGCTGCGGTTCATTCAGTTCTAATGAAGCCTTGTGTTCCAGTTGGGGCTGATGTCCTCCTATGCCATCTGGGCCGTTTCCCGGAGCTTCAGCATGTTCCTTTTGTTTCGAGTAATCGGGGGCATTTGTAAGGGCAATGTCAGCCTCTGCACCGCCATCGTGGCCGACTTGCCTTCCCCGAGCGCACGGAACCGTGGAATGGTAGGCACTGCCCTCTGTGGCCATAACAGATACTTTTTAAGAAAGTTAAGGATGTGTGCTCTATCTTTTTGCTAAAGGCCCACATGTCACATCACCTTCTAGCACCATTTTCTGCCTCTCTCTCCTCAGACTCTTACCTCTTTTCCTGTCATTTCTCCAACAAACAGATCACTCTAGCGCCATCTAGGCTCACAGCAATATTCAGACATCTAATCTCACAGCTTTAAACAGGGATGTCACCTTTAGGTGACAGTCACCTTTTTGATCCCAAAATAGGCCACTTAAGTGAATTATTTTATGTCTGTCCTGGTATTTGTCACCTTTTTCACTATCCATGAGTTTGCATCCCTGTCTAAATGTTGATGATTAGGATGTTTATGCCCCTGTTAAAAAATGTATGAAACACTTTTGTTTTTATTCCCATTTATTCCAAATTTTGTTCACAAATGTGTTTAAATCTGTGTTAGTGAGCACTTCTCCTTTGCCAAGAGAATCCATCCCCCTGACCGGTGTGGCATATGCTGATTACACAGCATGATTAATGCACAGGTGTGTGCGTTGGGCTGGTCACAATAGAAAGCCACTCTAAAATGTTATCACACAACACAATGCCACAGGTGTCGCAAGTTTTGAGGGAGTGTGCAAAATTGGCACGCTGACTGCAGGAATGTCCAACAGAGCTGTTGCCCCTGAATTGAATGTTCATTTCACGACCATAAGCCGTCTCCAATGTGTTCTGCTGCCTTCAACTTGAACTTGTGGTTCCACATGGTTACGACATGGTTACAACGTGCGTTTCAACATGGGAAGTCATGTAGAGCTGGAGGAGGGCATATCCTCCTAGGTTAGGTTAACAGGTTTCAACACAAAGTGACACCCTTGATCCACCCGACCGGTAACGATGATATGATTTCACCGAAAGATGATGGTAAATGGTAAATGGCCTGCATTTATATAGCGCTTTTATCCAAAGCGCTTTACAATCAGTAGATAGTCTACATTCACCCATTCATACACCGATGGCGGCAGGCTGCCACGCAGGGTGCCTACACACCATCGGGAGCAAGGAGGATTAAGTGTCTTGCCCAAGGACACAGCGACAGCAGCTGGGAGGGAGTGGGGATCGAACCGCCAACCCTTGCGTCATTGGCCGACCCGCTCTACCTCCTGAGCTAAACGATCATATTGAATTATCGCGCTGCCCAAGGCATACCTGTGCGATAATGATGCCGTTTAATCGGCATCCTGATATGCAACACCTGTCAGGTTGAGGGATTCTCTTGGCAAACGACAAGTGCTGCTCACCAACACGCATTTAAACAAATTTGTCAACAATGTGAGAGAAGTAAGCCTTTTGTGCGCATAGAAAAAGTCCCAGATATTTTATTTCAACTCGTGAAAAATGGGAGCGAAAACAAAACGGTTATTTTTGCTCAGTGTGTTCTTGTTGTGTCTCTAGGCTATGATCGGGATTGCCTTCTCCCTGGGCTTTACTGTGGGGCCGCTGATGGGTGCCTACTTTGCTATCCACTCCGATAGAGGAGACGTCTTCTATCAAGCTCCGGCTCTGCTGGCCTTGGCCTTCAGTGCTGCTGATCTGCTGTTCATTTGGCTCATGCTGCCAGAGACGCTCACTAAAGACGACAAGGTCAGCTTTGGAAATACAAACTGTTCATACCGAGAAATTGTAACGACTCAGTTATACTTCTACTAGAACTATATATTTAACTTCATGTTTGCAGCTGCTATTTACAAATTCTTTCAAATATTGAATCTTGGCACAACTTGTAAATCCTAATTCTGTCACTTCAAATGTAGAGCACGCTTCTGTGAATATTTTCTGTTCTCGTGTTTTGCTACAATACTGTGGGGATCTGGCGAGGATCGAGTCAGTGGGTGAGAGCAGGTACAGCATCAGAGTTACCACGGATGTTTTGTTCATTTTGTACCCGCTTCCTCGTAGGTTCCCTCGGGGTTCGGGGACTCCAGCGATCTCCTGAACCCAGTCGCTCTGTTCCATTTCTCGGCTGTAACCAGGACAGAAGATTCACCCTCCAAAGAAAGTGAGAAGTACATTTGTACTAGGGGAAAAAGTGAACAGCGATCACACTCCAAAAAATATATAAATAACTTTGGTGCAAGGCACATACAATAGCAAATGAGGAAGGCCTGTGTGCCGAAACTTGTTTGTTGCGGTGCTGCTGCCCTAACCAGACTACAGGTATTACACCTTTGAAAGGACTTTTTTGTGTGCTGGCCTTTTCTGCTGTGAAGTACATTTGTACTCCCATTCACATAATATGGATGAACTTTGCCATACCAGCACAAAGTAGTAATATGGATGAACTTTGCCATACCAGCAGGAAGTAAAAACTTCCCAAATGTCTTAACAGAAATGCAGAAGCTTCAAGTGTTGGGCCTGGTTTATTTCACCTACCTGTTCCTGTTCTCTGGTCTGGAGTTCACGCTGAGTTTCTTGACTCATCAACGCTTCCAGTTTACAAGGTATGGACTCACAGATTAGACTGTGTACTCTGACAGCTATAGCATATTCACTAGATAAGCAACACCGTAAGTTTGACATGGACAGTGTTTATTTCTCTCAACAGTATGCAGCAGGGGAAGATGTTCTTCTTTATAGGGATCATCATGGCTTCGATCCAAGGGGGGTACGCTCGCAGAATCAAACCCGGCCACCATATCAAAGCAGTTCGTATGGTAGGAGAAACGTCTTCTCACATGAGGTGTGACATACCGCTGCACAAATGTCCTTCTGATTGAAGCGTGTTTCTTGCTTTCAGGCCATCATAGCACTGATTCCAGCATTTCTTCTCATTGGGCTATCATGGAATTTAAAGATGCTTTACATGGGCTTGGCGTTATACTCTTTTGGTAAGTCATTTCTGCACACCGTTTATCTGAATGGTAAGCCGTGTTGCGTGAGCAGCAGCAGGCTTGTTTCATATCACGTCAAGTTAAACATTTATTGTATAATAATGGCATAATGCATAAGATACACAACGGGCAATGAGATCAATGAAAAAGGAGAGTCACCAGTGAGTGACATAATCAGTGACATCAGTGAATGACGTCACTTGAGCAATCAATGTGACGTCACTAGGTACAATAAGATCAAATAAACTTTTAATGATGTGGGTCTTTGCAGCAGAAAACAGCAATAGGATACATCAAAGAATATGAATAATACTGTAATAAAATAAGAATATTATTAATGATTATTTCCCCCTTTATTACAGCTGCAGCAATCGTAGTTCCATGCCTGTCAACACTTGTTTCTGACCATGGTAAGCCTCTTGTACGCTCTTGAACACTCACACAATTCACAAACCATTTGTTTATATCACGCGCATACTATAGTTAAAAATACACTCTTATAAACTCCCCTTCCTTCAGGCTCAGCCAATCAGAAGGGCACAGTGATGGGGATCCTGCGCAGCCTGGGTGCCCTAGCCAGAGCGCTGGGGCCTGTTGTGGCTTCCTCTGGTAAGAAAGTTGCCCTGCACAGGCAAAACACAGTAATGACCAGAGTGGGAAACTGGAACATTTTGCTTCAAAGTTTTGCTTGTTTGTTTGTTTTTAGTGCACAGCCAAATGAATTGTAAAACAAAACATATATTTAAAAATGTTGTGATTTGTTCATCACAGGTTGTTCTTTATCCACTTCTGACCTGACACAAAATACCAAAAATGTTTAAACTTTTGAATCTAAGTTGAAATAACTACATTTTTCCTTTTACAGTTCTTCATAGGTATCCTATGTTCTTAAAAGTAAGGAGGTGGGGTCTAAAATGAACATTTGCCAGTTACCAAATGCTGGTAAAATGTGTCTTGGGCAGATAAATGAATGAGTCACCACCGACAATCGGCTATACATGAAATGGCATTGGAAATTAGTATGATGATGACATATTTCAATGAATAAACTGGTGGAAATTTCTGTAATATGATCAGAGACTGGAGATTTGAGAAATGCCCATCTGTTGTCCTTTAATGCTTGCAAGCAGGCCAATGCATAGATAGCACTGATAAGAGTTTGTGTCTCACAAAGAGTAGTTTTAGCCAGACTCTCAAGGCTGTTTTCCCAATTACTGGAGACAGAGACTCCATTCAACTGAGAATGATAACATGCTTGATACATGATGAAGTTCCGGAGATAAGGAATTTCTTGTGCTAATGAGGACCAAGCTTCAAGTTTCTTTATTGTTACGTCTCAATATACAAGTACATGAGAATAAAATTAAACTAGCCATTATTTATCTATCTCAGGTCAGGTCAAAGGCATGAGAAAAGTGCTGAACAGCATTTTGTAAATGTTCACACAGATGAGCTCACATAATAGTTCAAGAGTATACAGATATTAAAGACATAGCATAAGCATAGTATAATAAATTACTGTAATATAATTTCCTCCACATAACTATAAATATTTTGGCCAGTACTAATAATTTCTGGCATGTAATGTTCTTTAGTGTAGCGGCCCTTGGCAGTTGAGATAAGAAGTTAATTTTGGACATTGTAGGTATGCATTTTTTTTCTTTTTTTCTTAGCTTTTCTTAATTTTGCGGTGTCCCATAACTGTTGTTATCTTCACAGTTTACTGGATCGCTGGAGCAGAGACCTGTTTCATCCTCAGTTCAGCCTCTTTCATCGTACCTCTGGCTTTACTGACCACAGCGAGGAGGCTGAAGGAGGAGTGAGTGGCACAAATGAACAGACTTGAAAAGATCTTAACCAAGGGTTTTTTCATAAGATGCACTGAGTGCAGAGACATGCTGGTGTTTGTAGCTTCATTGAAAGTTATCATGTTTACATCTGCTTGGAAAGCAAGCACTGAATTATCACTTTGTCACTGACAAATAAAGGGGAGATGCAGCATTCTATGCTCTTTGCCAATTCACCTTAGAGAAAAATGAACAGAATGTCTTTTGTATGCACACACATGTATGCAGACCTATGCACTTTAATTCTAGGACTGCATGTATGTAGTTTTATTTTATTCTTTGTCCTTTGTACTGAATCATCCTTATACTTGTGGAATATGTTAATATCATACATTTATACTGCAGTATTTTATCAATCACTCAGATTTTGTACTTTACACAAGATAGTATTTCAACTCCCATTCAAAATGTTGATAGTCTATTTTCTTGTAAAGGTTTGTGTTTTGCTATTAAAGGTTTGAATACAAACAAACAATTCAACTCAATGTCCGTTTTCGCAAATTAATACTTTATGAATACTTACCTTGTTACTTCAAAATTACAACATAGCCTACATAAATAGATATTTAAGTTTTCATAAATCTGTGTAAATTACTGTTACTGTTTACATTTCCAATGCCAGGTCAGACGGTGGCGCTCTGTTTTCTTCGCTGCAAGTTGCACACACAATGTAAACATCAGCTGTTTCAGATACCTTTAATATAATACAGACACTCCACTCCAGGCTCCGCCGTAAGAAATTGAATTCTTCCGGTCTTCTAAGTGGGCGTGGTTCTCGGCTTGTGATTGGCTGTCTGTCAATGATGAGAGGCAAAGTGGAACGTCACTTCCTGCTTCAGCACTGTACCAGAGATTTTCATCCGCAATTTATTTTCCCATAGACATTTCGTAAAAGGCTTATAAAACAGTTGTACTTCGTTGAACCAAACGGTTCAGCTTATCGGGAGAGACCATAGAACATTTCAATCGGACCAAAACTTAAAAAAACATCGAAAAAATATTTTCTTTAAACCCGATTTTTTGTTTTGCATTTTGGTCCCTGTGAAATGTTATGCGATCTCTCTGTTTCTAAATATATCTGTACCGTTTGGTTTGAACCAGTAAAACTATTTTTATACGCATTTTACGAAATGTGTATGGGAAATTAAATGGCGGATGAAAATCTGGTACAGTGCTGAAGCAGGAAGTAGGCGGTCACTTTGCCTCTATTGGCTGACCACTTCTCCTTAGGGGGCGTGGTAGTGGCGAAACCTCCCGTGGCACAGATACAGGAAGTGACTGGAAGTTGGGGTGTCTATCTATATTAAAGGTCTCTGGCTGTTCTCAAAGCTAGGCAGCTTCACGTTGCTGTCCTACTACAGGTTACAAGTAGTTTAGCTAACAACACATTTTTGGCATAGCGTAGTAAGTTAAGCAATCTGACAATGCAAGTGGGTAGTTGTGAAATTTTAGCTGTATGATCGAAAAACTGAAGATGGACAAGGTACGTTACGTTTCTGTTGTAGGGTAAGCTAATGTAACGTTAGCTGAGTACAATCCTAGCAAGCTAACGCTAACCTAGCTACGATAGGATTTGGATTAAACATTAACTCAACTGGTTAAGTAAATCAAAAAGTAACGCTAGCCTGATTGTGTCAAAGCTTGCTAACGATAGCTGGTTTCTTGAGCAGAGTCGCTAACGTTAGCATCGTTTTTATTTACGTTAACACTTGAACTTTTGACAGCTCACCTGCCTTGGTTACAACAACGTTAGCAAGATGTTTGTCTACGAGATAAATGTAACGTTGTAGCTGCACTAGAATCAACCAGCGTTTAATTAAAACAAGTGTTGCAGGTCTGGGTGAATTATTTACGTTAATTCACCTGAACTCGGCATCTACCACACTGACCTAGCCTCAACGCGAAACTCATCAGTCATTCTTCCTTCTGAATGAGGAAGGAACTATTTATACAGTCTATGGGAAGGAAGGAAGAATGACTGATGAGTCTCGCGTTGAGGCTACCACACTGACCTATCTACTCATCATCAAAAGCTAGCATTCTAGGGTGGAGACTGAAGAGGATGTGCATGGGGCACTTTTTGTGTGTGACCAAACTCATTGTCAACTCATGTGTTTAGCTTTGCACGCTCAACCGGAGTTTCGCTAGCTCCAGTCGATTTCTTGTCATCTTCTTCTGTTGTCTTTTATGGCAGTTGGCATCCTTTATGTTGCATACCTCCTTCTGGATTTCCACCATTTCCCTACATTCTGTCTCGCCACTTTCTCTTCTCCCTCGCTCCCGATCTCACCTGTTGCCCATTTATTGTCATCACTCAGAGTGAACACTCAGAGCTGAGTGAGTGATGACACAATTGTGACCTCATCAGTGATGCCACTCGAGAATTGTGATGTCATCAGTGATGTCACTCGGGCAATTATGCGCCGCACGGAACCGTTGGCTGTTGAACTTATCCATTGATAAAGGTTGCAATCCAGCAAGCTGTTCATGAAAGACTGTCTTTATTTTACCCAGGAAAGCAAACTGCCATCTGCTGCCAAGCCCTTTGGCCCTAAATACCGGAGTGGAGAGAGGATGGAGCCTCAGCAGCCACCTAGAGCCTCATCATCACCTCCTCTGAGATTGCCAAATCCCTACGTCCCTGAACAAAGGTCAAGGGGGTAGGAACATATTCACAAGATTGCTTTTATGGTCTTGGCCAGAACAATATGAAATGGATTGATTTGAGTCACAGGCATCAATGTTTACTATGCAGCCTTACATGCATAGAAATGAACACTTACCATCTCTTCCCAGGAATTGGGCAGGTCTGAGTTCAAGGCAGAGTCCGTCAGCTGCCAATGGAGTGCCTGTAGGCAGAGGAGCAGACATGTCAAGCAAACATGGCTATAGTAACAGCCGTCATGCCAGAGGGACCACTGATGCTTACCCACACCGAGACAGGTCCATATGGGATCCGCAAGCAAAGGTTGGTTCCAGTTTGAGCCCAGAAAAGAAAGAAAAACAAACTTTGATCACGAAATTAGTAACATTTAGTTTCATGCATTTCCACAGACATCGAAGTATAGTGGTAACTCTCCTCAGGACAGAATTATGGACAAGAAATCATTGGATGTACCGAAAAGAGGTAATTATCACACTCCAGTCAAATCGAGCCTTTTATTGGATTACATTTTCCAGAATGATCCCCTGTCACCTTATTGCATGGAGGATACTATTTTCCTAAATTTGACTTTCTCAGTTGAACATCCTCTTTGATTTTTCTCACTTCAGTCAATGAAAAGTACTTGTTAGAAACACATAAACCTACCGTAATTGTAATCATTCATACAGGTTTGAGAGGCAGCAGATCTGCCCCAAGCTCTTCAGGGAGGTCGAAACCAGCACAGACCGACTCGGTCACATTTGAAGTGAAGATGGACGATTTCCCAGAGTTAGCTTCTCGTTTCAAATCACCTGCTCCTGTTCCTCAGAATGTCTGGGGGCGGACTCCATCAACTCCGAGTCCTCAAATTCAGAAACCAGTGTTTGCCTGCAAGGTGGGGTACATGAGATGTAAAATGTAGTCAAATACTGAGGATGTTAGCTTACATTACATTACATTATGTAATTTAGTGGAACCTTTTGTCCAAAGAGAAGTGCATTTTGTCAACAGTAGTGAAACCAACTTTGCACCACAGTCTTGATCATTACTAGGAATATGTTTCACTTATTTATTTAAGATAGGTTAGTTCAAGAGGGGTCCAGGTGTAACATGAATAGCTGTTAGCTGATGGAGTATTGTGACCATGGTGCTGCTAATATCATATTTCCATGAGTAGACACTGCCTGACAGAAGAGGATCCCCAACACACCCCCGTCAAAGTGCCAGTGATGCTAATCCTGTCCCAGCAGGTAGCGTGACACTTCCTGTAATTAGCACATACCTTCAGGGAACACTGTATACTTTTGGATAATGACAATTGAGTTTGATGTAAACAGGTCAGCCAACTGCGGTGCTGTCACAGACTGGTAGCTCTGATCCGGTACTCACTTCCTGGGCCAATGTCGCCTCTCAGCCTCCAAAGGAACCGCTCCGAAAAGAGACAATCACCAGCACCCTGGTATGTGCCCTTACAACTGCTGTCAGCTGCAGATCCATCCCAACATATCTGTGCTTTAGACTCTCAAGGCACTTTGGGGTTTTACTTGCTCTTTACATTACATACAATTTCACAGTGGGAAATAAACATGAGTCAAATGTACCTTTTGTGTGTGGCTGGTAAGATAAAAATGTGTCTGGTAAACTTCCTGGACTTGCTAAGATTTAAAAAATGTTTCCTGCCCTGTGGTTTTAACATTGTATTTCGCATGTTCCATATTGCCTCTCGTCAGAAGGAGGAAATGTGTGCACAGAAGGAAGAGGGAGCCTCAGAGAAGAAAAAACGGAGGAAAAAAAAGAAGAAACCAAAAGGCACCAGTGAAGATGAAGAAGCAGAGTCTGAAAAGCTGGCGATTCGTCAGGAGCCTCCGAAGTTGGAAGTAAATCAAATGTGCTCTTTGTATTTGCATTCTTCAAATTGAAAACCTCTCAATGGAGGTGGTTTTGATTGGGTTCTTGACTGTCCTCCTAGGATGAAGAGGAGTTCCCAGACTTGGCTCTTCCTTTCGCTGACACAGTCCGATTGATAACCAGCAGCAATACAGCAAAGCTATGCAACAAGGTACAGAGCCTCCCGTTATTTCTCCATCACAATGCTTCACAGATAAAGCCATGGTTGGCATTGTGCGCTGATATCCTGGGAAGGGATGGATGGAAAGTGAAAAGATGAATCTCAACCTCAGGGATCAGCGTCACCAAATTATATATATATATATATATATATATATATATATATATATATATATATATACATATACAGTACCGGTATATTTCTTTTTTTCTTTTTTTCCCCATTCATTTATATTTGCCAATGAGCCATTTATGAATAATATGTTGCAATTTTTCATAGGAGAGCCAAAGAGAAGGCATTGAATCTCAGTCCGGTGAGCAGAACAAGGACAAAGCACCTGCAGCAAAACCGCTGCCCATCGAGACAGCAAAGAAGGGACAGGTTTGCATGTTTCCCCTCATATGTTAAAATGGATCAACTTTTGAAGCTATACTGACTCTGAGTCTGCTTAGCCTGATTAGGTGATCCTGTTCTTGACCTCTGATCTCCAGAAAGCCGAGAAGGTCTCTGGGAAGAAGAGCAAGGCTCCTGTCCAGCTGGACATTGGCAACATGCTGGCCGTCCTAGAAAAGAAGCAACAATCTCAGAAATCCAAGCAGGACGCCAAGCCAGTCATCCTCTCAGGTAAAAAAAAAAGGACAACAGGCATCTTGGCAAGACTGTCCACTGGGCATCTTTTCTCGCCAGTAATGCTAGACCAGTGGTGCCCAATTTGGGGCCCGCGGGCCAAGTTTGACCCGCGCTCTGTTTGTTTTGGCCCGCCACGGATTTGGGGGGAAAAATGCAAAAACTTTTTTTTTTTTTTTTGCATGCCATGCCAGGCCAGGCCTGAGTGTGAGAGCAATTCAATCAATAGACAATAACATTGGTGTGTTTAAAATGAGATATTCCACTAAATATGGCTAAAACAGATTCAAACATGCAAAAAAGGCACAAAAAAAATCGCCGCCGGCCTTAATTAAAAACTTTTTTTTTTTGGAATGGGGGCCCCCCTAAGAGCTTCGCTCTATATTGAAATGTTATTTTAGATTTAGAATGTTAATTTTCTATAAAACACAATACATTTTAATGTAATTCCACAACATTTATTTCTGGCCCTCGGCCCTCCGCCCAGATTGAGTTTTGGCCCTTAATGGGAAAGAATTTGGGCACCCCTGTCACTGTGCTAGACAGATGTTTGTGGCAGGCATTGTTTCTATTGAAGAGTTCATTTCAGAATTGTTTTACTTCTCAGACTCAATGCTTTTGGACACTGATAACACACTAATCTCCCTCACTATCGGGAACACATTACAGCTCAGCCTTTCCATTGAAAATGATAACGTGGGGGAAAGCGATTCCTGTGAAGAGAATTTCCTTCCCCAGCCTCATAGCCTCAAACACTCCCACACACACTTAAGTCAAACCTACTGATCTTCATGTATTACTTCTTTGTAGTTGGTGGAGCATTACCAGTCAGCCAAAAGCAGCCATCAGTCCAGAAGAAGCCTCCCTGGCAACAGGATAAGATTGCACACAACCCTCTGGACTCCACCAGCCCCTTGGTGAAGAAGGGCAAGCAGAGGGAGGTGCCCAAAGCCAAGAAACCCACTCCCCTTAAGAGGGTGAGTCCACTTCATAATGGCTTTACTTTTACTCTGCAACAAATCCAGATGCACTGCATTGTGTGTGTGTGTGTGACATCCTTCAGGGTTACAGATCTGTCATTCACGGTCTATTTCTTCCCGATCCTCAGGTCATTCTGAAAGAAAGGGAGGAGAGGAAACGGAACCGTTTGCTGGGGGAGAGAGAGCTGGTCCCCGGAATAGAGTCCAACCCTGCTAATGACATGGCAACAGAAGAGCAATGTGACACCATTGCTACAGGTGAGGGCTGACTTGTTAAAACCTCAAACCAGACATTTGTCATGCATGCACAGTAATCGCCAGCTGTTAGCAATCGAAATTCACAGTTGTCAGCAATTGTCAATTTTACCAGTGAAGACTAGCTTTGTTCAGGGCTAAATATTTGTGCTTCTGTAACTTCAGATGAGATCTCCAGCCCCACAGTGGGACTTGAGGATCAGCCACTGGACCATGAGACAAGCCAAGCAGAAAGAGAGGGTGATGAAGACGAGGACAACCAGGAGGCTGGAGACCAACAAAGCACCCAGGCACCGCCTCCCCCCACCAATAGACCCAAAATCCACACCAGGAAGTTCAGAGAGTAAGACTGACTATATATATATATGTGTATATACTGTATATGCGTATGCCCTTCATTGCATAACTAATCACATGTAACACTTGCTGCCTAGTTGTCTACATTTACTAGAGGAACAAGAAAATGGTTTGTCTCACAAAATACACGAAATCCATCTCGTCTGCCATCTTTACTAAATTCTACTAAAGTCTCGTAAATTGCATTGTATTTCTCTGTATGTGCCAGGTACTGCAGCCAGGTGCTGAACAAAGACGTGGACGACTGTGTGACAACTCTGCTGAAAGAGCTGGTTCGTTTCCAGGACCGCCTGTACCAGAAGGACCCCATGAAGGCCCGCATGAAGAGACGGCTTGTGATGGGCCTCCGAGAGGTCCTCAAGCACCTCAAACTCAGGAAGGTCAAATGCGTCGTCATCTCACCCAACTGTGAGCGCATCCAGTCCAAAGGTACGTCCCCTTTTCTAAGCCTGTTGATGTGCATGACATCATAGGCAGTTTTCACAAACTCATTTTATGGAAATAATATGTTTATCCTACCTTTTCAGTGGTTGTTAATCATTGTGTGCCGTATGATAATGCTTCCAGTAGAAATGTTGAATTCAGTTTTAGAAATGATTTCCAAGGCCTTTAGTGTATTTACACGGCACCCTGAATTACATCTCAGTTAATGGTTTATTCAGTAGAAGCATCCTGCTCATGACATGGATATCCCAGTACACACATCTCTGTATCCCTAAAGTTGGCTATTATCTGAGTAAAGTTAACTGACCGTGCTGCCTGGCAGAGTCAGGTTAGCTTCACACTCAAACAGTTACAGATTCACTCCTTGGAGCTGCCGACTATACAAATACCCACTTGCTATGCACTATTCAATATGCACTATGGTAGCCTTAAAGCTCCATTGCAATGAGAATTGCATTTCTCAATGGTTTAATGAGTTGGCAAAATTATTATAACTGTCAGCAGAAATTTGCCCTTTTCCTCTGGTCGTAAACAGAATCAGTAATGAAGAAAATAAAATAAAAATGTTGCTGGCTTTCAGGGCAAAAGAAAGGAGAATGTTTTAATCCAGGTTTTAATGAATGCTCTGATTGGTCAACAGTATGTATTATTAATGAGGTTACTCATAGTCTTGTCAGAGAATAGCCAGCTAGCTACTTGACAAAATAGCACTGAAGTTCCACCATCTAGCTATCGATAACAATCATTTTGTTCAAAAGCATCATGAAACTTTTCCTGATTGAGTTGAATTGATTGCACTGTGATACTGGTGTCAATGTAAACGCCCCTTGCTGGCTCCCCCAGGTGGCCTGGACGAGGCCCTGCACACCATCATCGACACGTGTCGGGAGCAAGGAGTGCCGTTCGTCTTTGCTCTCTCCAGGAAGGCTTTGGGCCGCTGCGTCAACAAGGCAGTGCCTGTCAGCCTGGTGGGCATCTTCAACTATGATGGTGCACAGGTAAAGTCCATGTGGTGTAACAACTCAATGGCGGTATAGCTGACAGACACTTGTGCTGACGGAGATTCATTTTGAAATGCCCCATATTTCTTGCTGGAGCATTAGTATATATTCTCCTCCCCAAACTAAAAAAGGATGTGTGACCATGTAAGATATACTGTACAGTAGGGTTGGCCATTGAGAACTGGTTCCAAATTAGAACCGCTTCCAAAATTCTAATTTCAAAGGAATCATTACGAATTTCTAATTTTGATTTCCGCTTATCTGTTCCTAAACAAATTTCACTCGTGCTAGTTTCATTTACCGTGTCCGTGGTAGCAGCCACTGCATGCACCTTTAGTTTGTAGTCTGCCAGTAAAACCAACGAAGAAGAAGTTTCTGTCTAGGACCCTGCATAATACTAACTGTGGATAATGTCAAATGTAAATTGGAAGATATCTACAAACAAATACAAATGCAGAGATTGTGCATAAGGTAATAATGAACAGTTTGCACATGATTATTCTATGTCAGTGAATGAAAAAAGAATGAGCGTATTGTGAATATGAATATCACTTGTGTAAAGGTTACAAAAACGAATCTGTGAAATAAGCATGTGACCTGTGTGTTTTGACCCCTCCCCTCAAAGCATCTGAATCGTGAATCCTTAAGAACTGGAATCGATAAGCACGATCAGAATCAGAATGATTAAGATCCAAACTATACCCAACCCTAGTAGTAAGAAGATAACACGAGTATTTTGTCTTTCTTACCACAGGACTGTTATCACAAGATGATGGAGTTGTCATCAGAGGCCCGGAGAGCCTATGAGGTGATGGTGGAGAACCTGGAGCTGACAAGCCAGGTTGAGGAGCTGGAGGAGAAGAATCTGAAGGAGCAGCCATTCAGCAGCCTGAGCCTGACCCAGGAGGCCGAGCCCGATACCATCCAGCCAGAACCAGAAGAGCCAGAGTACAGTAAGTTACTGCTCACAGCACCTGCCTTGGAAAAGTGCTCACGTTGGTTGAGTTCAAATTGGACTTAAACAAATATACAGTGAGTGGACAAAACGTTAGCCGGGTGACATGCTGTTTGTATTAATTAGACTGACCAGGTGAGTTCAGGTGATTCTTCATTGCTATCACCAATCCACTTTGAGTCATAATGGGGAAAAAGGTGAGCAGACCTGATTTCTATACAAATCAAATACTCATGTACTTGTTTTCTCTATCTTCTGTTCCAGTAAAAGTTTGGAAGAAAATGTTGGAGAATGAATGCAACCATGAATTTCTGAACTTTGAGGAGCAGTTGAGCTCTCTGTGCTTGGCCAGTGAATGTACAGAACAAACTGATGAAGATGAAAGAAGTTGACAGTGGCGAAGCCTTCTGTGCCTAAAGGAACCCACTCATGCTGATCACCAGCCGAGAAGGACATACTGTACTTGACATGTCAGCAGCATACTATAGCATGGACTTGTGAATGTGTAAAAAGAGCAATCCAAGGTGCTCTACCTCAGTGGGTCTCAACCTGGGGGTCAGGATACACATCGTAATCATGTTTATAATGTTTGTGATGAATTATGGATTATGAATTTATTTTTCTTGTGAGTATTTGTAGCTTCTAGGATTCTTCCACTAATTATGTAAAATGGTTTGAGAAGTGAAAGTAGTGGGCATTTGTTGTCAGAGTTCATTCACCCTCCTGTCAGTTTACACTTGCAACAAGCAGTCATGAGTAGGCCGAACAAAAGGTTGAGAACCACTGACTTACTGGTAACAAACCAATCAGAATGAGACTAGAGATGAAACGATATGAAAATTTCACATCACGGTTACAGTGACCAAAATGATCACGGTATTGTTAAAATGTGCTGAAAATGTTTCAAAAAATACTAATACACTCACAGAAATCATTTCACCAAGTTTTATATTGAAAAAACTGACCCAAAAAGGATTGATACACTCACTGAAATCATTTCTCCAAGGCTGCGTGTCTGCATCTCGGAGACGGTTGCCGGCTTTGGTTGAGGGTGGACATTATTTACGGTTATAAGGAATTTTATCACTGTTATTAAAACCAGTTATCGTTTCATCCCTAAGTGAGACTGACATAACAAAACATGCACTTCACTGCATACTCAAAGAAGAGAAGATCCCACAATATGAATATGAACCCTGATGTCTGTGTGTGAACACACCTGGAGGATGTGGAGGGTGATGTACCGATGTGCCTAGAATATCAACTAGATTTTACAAAGAATTATCTGTGATTATGTGAGACTTAGGAAATTGCAGTCACTTTTTTCCTGGACTTGAAATGTGTTTCCTCTTGCATAGAAATGGCAGTACTGGTGGTGAAAGATCCATTATGCAATCTGTTATCAGCCTGTCCATCATGCACCTTGTTCTTTTGTTTTTTCACTGTTTGCTTTGGAAATTAATGACATCACAAAATATCCTATCTCACCATTAAGTTTTGACAATCTTATTGCACTAGAAAGAAGAGCATTTGATTTGTGCTTTTGTGCTAGACTACCACAAAGTCATACTTTGTGATTTAACCTAATTGACTGATTTGATGTGCATAAGGTATCAAATTCTGATCACTTTAGCTGATTGAATGATGAGAATACATTCAATGGAAACAGAATAATTGCTCTGAACATGTAAATGCATTGTCAAACCATTAAAATGTCTTACAAATGGATGTTTTTAAAACTTAATTTATTTTTCACATAATTGTTTATTGTAGCTGCAGAGTAATCATCTTTCACGAGGAAAAATATTTGTTCCACGGTTAATAAATAAAATATACCAAATGCATACCCGTCCGGATTTTACTGATTTCACACTACATTTTTTCCTTGTCCTTTCATTTTAGAGTCCGGCGGAAGTAAACAATGATCACGTGATTGTGCGGAAGCTAATTAGCTTAGCTGAAAGAGTAGCTTAGCTTTAGCTGCGTTGCTTGTACATTGGTATTGTATCTCGTCTATCAGTGGAAATGTCTACAGTCCAGAGTTTGAGGACGTTCGTCAACGAGCGACTAACTGCGGCTGCTGAGGAAATATTAGGAGTGTTTGTAAAAACTATAGTAGAATACGAGGAAGAGATCGACCGTCAGCGCAGGCTGCTAGATATCGTTTTGAAGCCTGAGATAAAGCTACACAGAACAGGTTGGTAGTCTTGGTACGACCAGAATGTAATATACTACTAACGTTATTCTAAAATTGTTCCAAAGCATCACGATTTGAATCATTTGAGAAATCGACTGTAATTGTCAGTTTGCTGGTGAGTCCCCGTTCAGTTAAACAGGAATGTAACGCTACTCTCTTGAGTTAACGCTACACTGCTAACCGCTACATTTGGCGTGGCTGACTACAGGAGCCTAAACGGAACTGAAATCATAATGGCGAAAATACAGATTTACACGTATTTGTTAATTGTTCATGTGTACCTTCTTCATAACATTATAATAATACTAATAGTATTTTTATTTTATTTTTTCCCCTTCAGACCCCCCAGAGCCATCTGTCTTTGAGGAGGTTCTCATTGACCAGCAGCACTGTAACCAGCAGAGGAACTTCAGTCTGGGTCAAGAGGACCCAGAGCCACCACAGATTAAACAGGAACAGGAGGAACTCTGCACCAGTCAGGAGGGAGAGCAGCCTTTACTGTGGGAGGAGGCTGATATCTTTAAATTGACTCCAGATTATGATGGAAGCGACCACACAGAACATCAGTCTCTGCATGCAGATCCTTACCAAACTCAGAGTGTAGCAGATGTGATGAGAGATTGGTTAGAGCCTCCAGCATCTGAATCTAACAGGGAGGTCTCTGCAGTATCAGAACCAGACAGTGACCACCAGCTTCTCTCTCACAACTATCATGTAGCTGAGAGCCAAGCTTACAACACATCCAGCTGTGGGAACGCAGGATCAACTAGGAGTGCTGAGCCAAAACTACACAAGAAACTGTACAAGTGTGGCAGTTGTAGTAAAGGGTTTCCTTGCATGTCACACTTAAAGAGTCACATGAGAACCCACACTGGTGAAAAGCCTTTCAAATGTGACTCTTGTGGGAAAACGTTCAAGCATGCTCACCATTTGAAAAATCATGTGAGAGTTCACACAGGCGAGAAACCTTACAGCTGTATCTACTGCGGGAGGAACTTTGCCCAAACTTCATCTCTCATAAAGCACCTGCGAGTGCATACAGGGGAGAAACCTTATAAATGTCTTTTGTGCGGGAAAAGTTTTTCTGTCGGCTACAATTTGAAAGTGCACACCAGAACCCACACAGTGGGGCAAGCCATAATATAAGTGTAGAACTTGCGGGGGAACTTTCTGTCAAAGAACCAACCTGACGGAACACATGAGGGGCCACAGGGGAGAGGCCATTAAGATGTAGTGTCACAAGGACAAGGGTTCAACAAATGGGTCAAAGCTGAGGAGGCACATGACCATACCAGAGTTGCACAGAGTAGCAGTGCTTAAAAAGTGTTGCAGTGCTTTATATAGGAAATGGTACAAAACATTTTCCAGAATCGGTTATCTTATTACCAGCATTGGCTGGTATTTTCACCTTGTGTGTGTGGGGGGGGGTTTTGTTACTTTGCCAGGTTTATATGTCAACAAACAAGCGTGTAGTTGACATCAAAATGAAGACAGAGTACAAAAATGGGTGTGATCCGAGCAAGGGGGCAGCCCGCCCCCCCCCCCCCCCCACACACACACACACACACACACTGCGCCCCTTACTTTATGCCTCTGTCCCACATTGGTGTTGTGGCTGGTGTGATGATGTGTTTAACGTTTCAGTTTTTTCTCCATGGTCTCGTTTGAAGACCTGGGGCCTGTGTCTCACTCATGAAGCAGGATTAATGGGTTAAAAACCAGAAAGCCATTCAGACATTAGCTATTTATTAAATATATGTATTATTTAGTTACTATTATTTACATTTCTCTTCTTATTTCATTTCTTCTTCTTTTGTATTTTACTTAATTATTTTTCTCTTTTATACAATCATAATGTGTATTGTTGACAGGCTGTTATCTTCCTATGATGTGATGTGAATACATAAAGGAGAGTGGTGGGAAGGAGAGCAGTGGATGGTGGGAATCCTTTAATGCTGAAAGCTTGCATAAGGCAAGACATTGGACATGGAAGTGAGTACAGCCCAGTTTCGAGCAGTTAAACCAAACAAGAAATCCACAAAGTGCAGGTGCAGTAAAGAGTTTTCAGTTGCAGTAAAGAGTTTTCTTTCTTGACAAACTTAAGAGCTCACTTGAGAACCCACAGTGCTGAAAGCCCTTTCAGTTGACACTTGTGGGAAAGCATTCACTCAGAATTAACCTCATGTCACCAGGCTCTCTCAAAGGAGAGAGAGCCTGGTACCCATTACTACAGGGAATGTCTTTCCGCTTTGTCCCCCATAGGATTGTTTTCTATGGTGTTCATTTTATTTGTGTATTGTCCCCCATAGAAGGATGGTTTTATATGGTGATAGTTCATTTTATTTTTGTAGCTACATAGCTAGATAACGCGCATCACATTTATGTACATTACTATGACGCCCTGTTTTCAGAGCAGAATGTTTTTTTTGGAGCCGTTCCTGGCATCATACGCTGGATGACATGCTTTGTTTCCCACAGGATGACTCAGAATGAGGGTTTTGGCCCCAGACTACTCAGAATTCACACTTGAGAAGTCAGAATTTGTGGGGGGAAATCCAATCCTAAGTGACACCTTGTTATAGTGCTGGGCAATAATTCACTATCGTTTATCGTCTTTCAGTGGAATCATACAGTATCATGAGACAGTATGGTGATTTTTGGATATCGTGATTTGTGACAGTAAAATTTACTGAATAGTATATAGTATAGTAGTATAGTAATAGTATTTGAATACTTGTATTTTGTTTGATATCACACAACATAGTACCATTTAGTTCAGATTTAACAAGATTTTGCATATGTGAGCCATATCATGCTATATTGATACAAGGCCAAATATATACAGGGAAGAGGTTACTGTTGCACAGAGTACCAGTGTTTAAAATGTGTCACAGTTTACTTCTTCAATCATGTATAAACTTGTGTAGTGTTCCATGTTATATTTAACATTGACAGCTTGAATAAAATGTTCAATCTCAAACTTGATCTTTTGTTTGTTTGTTTTACACACAGAAATCATCATCTATCAAACTCATGCTCCACATGACGTTAGACAGCATGTGCTGTGTTCTCATAACCATGCTGTTCTGTGTGAATTTATGTGAATATGCTCATAGCTGGATTAGAAAATCCTGGGTTGGCAGAGTGGGTTGATGACCAATTTGGTGTGACCAGGTATTCAGTATTGCCAGTGGTTTTGTATCGCCAGCAATCACAAAGATACCCTGGCTGTTAAAGCTGCTTGGTGAGACAGGAGATACCCTGGCTGTTAAAGCTGCTTGGTGAGACAGGAGATACCCTGGCTGTTAAAGCTGCTTGGTGAGACAGGAGATACCCTGGCTGTTAAAGCTGCTTGGTGAGTTGGAAGATACCCTGGCTGTTAAAGCTGCTGGGTGAGACAGGAGATACCCTGGCTGTTAAACCTGCTAGGTGAGACAATCACAAAGATACCCTGGCTGTTAAACCTGCTAGGTGAGACAATCACAAAGATACCCTGGCTGTTAAACCTGCTTGGTGAAACAGGACCAGCAATTTGTAACTGCTGGCTCAGCAGGAAAACTGCTTTTTTGAACTAATGGCCCTTAAAAGGTTTGTTGCAGTCTGTCGTCAGGGCTGGACATGATGAAAATGCAATCTTTTTTTAATAAGAGTGCAGTTTTATATGGTATTATTTCTGTTAAAATCGAGCTGAATGCTTCACTCTGTTTTCTTATTGATTTTACTCATTACCATTAGAGCTACATAGACATCTCTTAGAAAAGTTCCTTAAATAAAATTGCAGAGAGCTACTGTTTATTTCCCCTTGATTTTATTCATGACAGACTTGATGACACATTGACATTGACGCTGCTTATTCAGCTTCCAAATACATGTTCTCATACTATTCTCTGCTCCTTTCATGCTGCCCCCCCCCCCCCCCCCCCCCCCCCTCCACTGCTCTGCTCTCCACTGCATTGTAAGACATGTTTAAGGGGAACCTGAGGAGGAATGCCGTTGCCCCTCTCGTTCTCAACATTTACTCTGGGAACTCTGTTCCCATAACCGTTCCCAGGCGTTCCCCCCATTTCCACCACTGCCGACACTGCTCTAAATTGTATAAACTCTAAAACAAATCTGTACTGCCTCTCAACCCCAAGTACATCCTCTTAATGGAAACAAGCATAATCCAGGCACTCTCATGGGAAGAATCACTACCAGGAAGGACTACCAATTAATTAAAAAGCCTTTATTTTAGTGGCTCATAGATTAAAAAATAAATAAAAACATGCCAAATACAACCTCTCATATCCCACACATTACCCATACATCTACATCCTCTTAATGTCCAATACTGTTGGATCCCCCCGCTCCCACACACAATTCCTCTTTGGCATGGAGCCAGAGCAGAGCAGGAGTTTTGCAAGTATGCAATAAATTGTTTCATTTCCGCAATGGCTACATCTGTATGTTTAAAACATTCCCTGTAAACTAGAAATACCACATCGCGGATGTATGCCTCCACCAACAAGTCAGCAGTCTACATCCATGTCTGTCCAGTGTGTGGGCACTCAGGCTTATGGCATTTTAGGCAACAAAACCATTCCCCCTACCCACCCCTCGAACCCTGACTCTCTAAAGTCTACGACCTTCCTAACTAGTTCCTCTCCCCAGCTACTGCAATTTTCCCTAGCCCAGGAGTTTCTAATCCAGCTATCAGCACATTCACATAAATTCACACAAAACAGCATGGTGATGAGAATAGAACACATTATTATCTAATGCCATGTGGAGCATGAGTTTAAGATAGATGAAATAAACACATTTTCACAATAGATTAAGTTTGAGATTGAACATTTTATTCAAGCTGCCAATGTTAAATATAGCATGAAACACTACACAAGTTTATAGATTATGGAAGAACTAAACTGTGACACATTTTTAACACTGGTGTACACACACACACACACACACACACACAGTGAAAATACCAGCCAACGCTGGTAATAAAAGGACCGATTCTGGGAAATGTTTTGTACCATTTCCATAAAGCACTGCTACTCTGTGCAACTCAAGTATGGACAGTCATGTGCCTCCTCAGGTTTGACCTGTTGTTGAACCCTTGTCCACAGACACTACATCTTAATGGCCTCTCCCCTGTATGGCTCCTCATGTGTTCCGTCAGGTTTGTTTTTTGACAGAAAGTTTTCCCGCAAATGCTGCACTTATGTGGCTTTTCCCCTGTGTGAGTTCTGGTGTGCACTTTTAAATTGTAGCCGACAGAAAAACTTTTCCCACACAAAAGACATTTATAAGGTTTCTCCCCTGTATGCACTCGCATATGCTTTATGAGAGCTGAAGTTTGGGAAAAGTTCCTCCCGCAGTAGACACAGCTGTAAGGTTTCTCGCCTGTGTGAACTCTCATGTGACTTTTTAATTCTGGAGCACGGAGGAATCTTTTCCCACAGCTGTTGCAAGCATGCGGCTTCTCGCCTGTGTGGATTCGAAAATGCTGGTCATGTTTTGATTGATAGATGAATCCTTTTCCGCAGATTCTGCATTTGAAAGGCTTTTCCCCAGTGTGGGCTCTCATGTGAATCTTTAAGCGTGACATGTAAGGAAACTCTTTACTACAACTGCCACACTTGTATACTTTCGGCTCAGTACTCCTATGTGATCCTGTGTTCCCACAACTGGATGTGTTGTAAGCTTGACTCTCAGCTGCATGACAGTTGTGAGAGAGGAGCTGGCAGTCACTGTCTGGTTCTGATACTGCAGAGCCCACTCTGTCAGATTCAGATGAGATGTTGGCTAGAGGCTCTTTCTCTGTTACACTCTGAGTTTGGTAAGGATCTGAATATAGAGATTGATGTTCACTGTGGTCACTTCCATCATAAACAGGAGTCAACTTAAAGATATCAGCCTCCTCCCACAGTAAAGGCTGTTCTCCCTCCTGACTGGTGCAGAGTTCCTCCTGTTCCTGTTTAATCTGTGGAGGTTCTGGGTCCTCTTCACCCAGACTGAAGTTCCTCTGCTGGTTACAGTGCTGCTGGTCAAGGAGAACCTCCTCCTTAAAGACAGGTGGCTGTGGGGTGTCTGAAGGACAAAGTAAATACTATCAGTATTATAAAGAGTATTATAAACTGACAAATACAGTAGATTTCTCAAATGATGCATTGCTTTGGAACAGTTTTAGAAGAACGTTAGTATATTACAGTTTGGTCTTACCAACCTGTTCTCTGTAGCTTTATCTCAGGCCTCAAAACGCTATCCAGCAGCCTGCGCTGACGGTCGATCTCTTCCTCGTACTCTACTATAGTTTTTACAAACACTCCTAATATTTCCTCAGCAGCCGCAGTTAGTCGCTCGTTGACGAACGTCCTCAAACTCTGAACTGTAGACATGTCCACTGAAGTAGACGTGAGACAGTGTACAAGCAACTAAAGCTAACTAGCTTTTCGAGCTAATTAGCCGTGTTTACTTCCGCCGGACTCTACATATTGTAACACACTAGCGTTACTTGAAAGCGTTCCACTTTCACTTTTAGTCCTACGTGCGGTGAAAACTTGACTGATCCACCTCCCCCATTCCCAAAATTGTCATAATCAGCTCAGCTCCAGTGCACATCGGACAATATATGAGTATGAAGCCAGTACTGTAGGACAACATCCACACACAACAGAGGTGACAGCAGCAGGCCGAGTGGAACCCTTTCTACCGTCCGGCGGAAGTAAACACTGCTTGTTCGGGCTTGTAGCTCACGTTAGCTAACCGCTAGTTGTCTGGTCTGGTCTGATTAAGTCTATCTTCAGTGGAAATGTCTACAGTCCAGAATTTGAGGACGTTCGTCAACGAGCGACTAACTGCGGCTGCTGAGGAGATATTAGGAGTGTTTGTAAAAACGATAGTAGTGTACGAGGAAGAGATCGACCGTCAGCGCAGGCTGCTGGATGTCTTGAGGCCTGAGATAAAGCCACACAGAACAGGTTGGTGAAATCACACTATTCCTTGTAGGCTACGTTGTTCTTGTTGAAACAAGGATTGGGATTGGTCGTTCATGATAATATTATGCAATGATTTCACCAAAAACAGTCCGATTTAATTCAATTGAGAAATTGTTACAGGGTGTTGTAACTGGTTAGTCAACAGCGCCACCCTGTGATTATATCCGGCATGTCAGTTAATACCCGGAAGAGTTGCTGCTGAGTTTCTGCTGGCTGTACACATGGATGTATTATAAGAACTTATAAGACCATTATATACCATTACATATATTACCAGAGACCTTGTAATAATATCTATATTAAGGTATCTGGCTGTACACATGGCTTAAGACACAACTGACTAACGTTAGCATATTTATTCACCAACTTAGAATGGAAATCGACTGTAATTCTCTGTTCTTGGCTGGTGAGCAGGGTGCAAGGATTTTCTTTTGTGTTAATATACAACTACTTCTGATTGGCGGAGCTCAGCTGACTACAGACTCCCGGGAGTGTGGAAAAAATCCTCATAGTTAAAATACTGTACTGTTTATATCTTATCAATTCCCTACTGTTCCTATCACTTTAATAAGAGTGTCTACTTTGTCCTCCCGTCTTCAGACCCCCCACAACCATCTGTCATTAAAGAGGATGTTCTCCTCGACCAGCAGAACTGTAACCAGCAGAGGAACTTCAGTCTGAGTCAAGAGGACCCAGAGCCTCCACAGATTAAAGAGGAACAGGAGGAACTCTGCACCAGTCAGCAGAGAGAGCAGCCTTTACTGTGGGAGGAGGCTGATATCTTTAAGTTGACTCCTGCTTGTGATGGAGGTGACCACAGTGAACATCAGTCTCTGCATTCAGATCCTTACCAAACTCAGAGTGTAGCAGAGAAAGAGCCTCTAGCCAACATATCATCTGAATCTGACAGAGAGGGCTCTGCAGTATCAGAACCAGACAGTGACTGTCAGATCCTCTCTCCCAACTGGCCTGTAGCTGAGAGCCAAGCTTACAACACATCCAGCTGTGAGTCTAATAACGCAGGAGCAACTGGGAGTACTGAGCCGAAACTGTACAAGTGTGGTAGTTGTAGTAAAGCGTTTCCTTACTTATCAAAGTTACAAACTCACATGAGATCCCACACAGGGGAAAAGCCTTTCAGATGCAGAATCTGCGGAGAAGGATTCACTTGTCAGTGGAACCGTGACCAGCATGTTAGAATCCACACAGGTGAGAAGCCACACACTTGCAACACCTGTGGGAAAAACTTCAGCCGTACTGAGAATTTGAAAAAGCACATGAGAGTTCACACAGGTGAGAGAGCGTACTGCTGTCTCTACTGCGGGAAGGAGTTTGCAGACCACTCATATCTCACAAAGCATCTCCGAGTGCATACAGGGGAGAAACCTTATAAGTGTCTTTTGTGCGGGAAAAGTTTTGCTCTCAGCTCAACTCTGACAGTGCACACCAGAATCCACGCAGGAGCAAAGCCGTATAAGTGCAGCACTTGCGAGAAGTCTTTCACTCAAAGCCAAACCCTGCAACAACACATGAGCACCCATACAGGGGAAAAGCTTCACAGATGCAGTGTCTGT
The DNA here is from genome assembly GCF_964638095.1 of Poromitra crassiceps. Lineage (NCBI taxonomy): Eukaryota > Metazoa > Chordata > Actinopteri > Beryciformes > Melamphaidae > Poromitra > Poromitra crassiceps. The sequence goes on along the minus strand of NC_139631.1, from coordinate 3,709,957 downwards.
GGGAAAGGGTTCACCAGGAGTTCAAACCTGAAGACACACATGACTGTCCATACTCAAGTTGCTCAGAGTACCAGTGCTTAAAAAAAGTCTCTTATTTGAAGTTTCATTTTTTTTTCTCCATGGTATTGTTTTATGATCTGTATTGTTTTATGACCTTGGCCCTGTGTCTTGTCTACATGTGAAGCAGGATTAGTGGGTGAGTGCTCACTTGTTTTATTATTATTATTATTATATATTATTTTGCTGGACGGGAACCAGCCACAAGGCTTTGTCTGGAGGAAGGTACCTCTGTAGTACAAACCAGTGGCACAATGCTCACACAGTTACAGGGGAGGAGGGGTTGTCTGCGGCACGCACACACAGAAAGGGGAGGAGGGGGGGACTTCTCCACTGGTCTCTGCGTTTGACACACACACACACACACACACACACAGAGGAGCAAGAGAGAGAGACTGTTTATTGTACTTGAGTACTTTCCACCTCTGATAATATCGTATTGTGATGAAACTTGTGATTTACACCCCTGTCGTAAGGTCTTAAAAGGTATTGAATTTAACTTCAGAGTTCCCGCATATATCCGTTATATTTTTATTTTTATCATTCTAATTTGTGCTTATTTTCTGTTATCTTTTCTTAGCTGAATCCTGTTACTTTTTGATGCTGCAGCAACCTTATTTCCCACAAGGATAAATAATGTCATATTTTCTTAACTAGCAAGCGCTCGATTTCTAGGGTAGACTAGAGACTCTGGAGAAACTAACTTTTCCTCTTAACTCACTTGTCCTCTTCTTCCTACTTATGGGCCGTTCAAGTCAGGTCGTGTTTCCCCTTCATGTGGTATTCTATTCACGACATGTTAAGTGGAATTTTTCTGAAAGCTTTGAGCTCAAGAATTGCGACGTGTCTTGTGACGTTTTCACAAAATGGCGGATGCCATGGAGGTGGATGTAAAGTAAAATATATTGTCATCTTAGCCATATAGAGCTTTCCATACGCATTTTATATATCTGAGGAACATGTTGATATTCTCAACAGTCTCATCTTTTTCCCTCTGTCGTTATGCCGTTGCATTTCCTGCATTAATGTAGTGAGTTGAAGCATTTTCAAAAGTCATAAAAGTGGTCCTCCTTTGTGAAGATTATCGTGCTGACACAAAGGCCGCAGTTTCATAAAACTTGGTTAACCACAGACCTTATTTTATGCATTTAAGCAAAGTCCCCATGTTAAATCCCCATAGACCTTTCCCCCGACGAACCCAAGTGCTACTTCCGGACTCGCTCATCAAGTTTCCACATGGTATAAAAAACACTAGAAACGCATAAGAAAACATAAAAACACGATAAGACATGGATACATTGAACATGTCGGCACAGTGCAAAGGTTGTAAGAGGTATAAAATAAAATAAGTAAAATGCAAATCAATAACAATAAGGTGCAGTTGTGCTATTCATTTAAGAACCATACCACCTCCGGGAAGTAACTGTTTACAAGTCTACTTGTTGTTCAAGTCTACTATGCTTTGCCCTTCTGTCTGGGCGGCGCTCCCAGGGGTAGCATCTACCTGATGGTAGCTGGGTGATAAGACCATTGCCTGAGTGGCTGGGATCCCTGATTATCTTCTGGGCCCTGTCTGTCACGGCACCGTTTATTACCAGAGAAATCTCTCAGAAGTCCCTACTGGTTCTATTACTATAATAACAGTATTTACTCTCTCCTCCCCCATTCAGACCCCAATCAGCCACCTGTCTTTAAGGAGGAGGTTCTCCTGGAGAGGCAGCACTGTAACCAGCAGAGGAACTTCAGTCTGAGTCAAGAGAACCTAGAACCTCCACGGATTAAAGAGGAACGGGAGGAACTCTGCACCGGTCAGGAGGGAGAGCAGCCTTTACCGTGGGAGGAGGCCGATATCTTTAAGTTGACTCCAGCTTATGATGGAAATGACCACAGTGAACATCAGTCTCTGCATTCAGATCTTTACCAAACTCAGAGCGTAGCAGAGAAAGAGCCTCTAGCCAACATCTCATCTGAACGTGACAAACAGGGCTCTGCTGTATCAGAACCAGACCGTGACCGCCAGCTCCTCTCTCACAACCTTCATGTAGCTGAGAGCCAAGCTTACAACACATCCAGCTCTGGATCAACTTGGAGTACTGAGCCGACACCAAACAAGAAACCCTACAAGTGTGGCAGTTGTAGTGAAGAGTTTCTTTACTTCTCAATGTTAGAACATCACATGAGATCCCACATGGGGGGAAACCCTTTCAGAGGCAGTCAGTGGAACCGTGGGCAGCATGTTAGAATCCACACAGGTGAGAAGCCACACACTTGCAACACCTGTGGGAAAAACTTCAGCCGTACTGAGAATTTGAAAAAGCACATGAGAGCTCACACAGGCGAGAAAGCTTACTGCTGTCTCTACTGCGGGAAGGAGTTTGCAGACCGCTCGTATCTCACAAAGCATCTCCGAGTGCATACAGGGGAGAAACCTTATAAGTGTCTTTTGTGCGGGAAAAGTTTTGCTCTCAGCTCAACTCTGACAGTGCACACCAGAATCCACGCAGGAGCAAAGCCGTATAAGTGCAATACTTGCTGGAAGTCTTTCACTCAAAGCCAAACCCTGCAACGACATATGAGCACCCATACAGGGGAAAAGCTGTACAGATGCAGTTTCTGTGGAAAAGGGTTCACCAGAAGATCAAACCTGAAGACACACATGACTGTCCATACTCAAGTTGCACAGAGTACCAGTGCTTAAAGAGTCTCTTATTTGAAGTTGCAGTTATTTTCTCCATGGTATTGCTTTATGATCTGTATTGTTTTCTGACCTGTATTGTTTTATGCCCTGTAATTGTTTTATGACCTGGGGCCTGTGTCTCATGAAGCAGGGTTAGTGGGTTAGTGCTCACTTAATGGCAGTTGTGCTTCTGTTACTCAGTACAGTGGAGAGAGACAGGGAAGGGGTCTGTGAGGGGGGGTGATGGGCAACAGAGGTCCCATACCAGTTTCTTCTTATTTTTATTTTATTTTATTGTAGTTGTGTTTATATTCTCTTTCCTTTTCTTCGCTGAATCCTGTTCATTTTTTATGCCGCAGCGAACTTATTTCCCACAAGGATAAATACTTTAATCGTTTCTGCTCTGGATTTGTCCATCATGTGACCCGACCCTCGTTATGGGAATGCACTCATAGTTGAATAAGACAATCCTGAGTTGACAAAATGTATGATGACCGATTTTAGTGATTCCAGCTTTGCTATTTGTGAGGAAAATGTTGTTGTACCTAGAACTGATGTCCATTAAGTATCCATTGTCTTCTTCAGTGGAAATCCTGTGTCTTCTTCAGTGGAAAGTCTACAGTTTGAGGACATTCGTCAACAAGTGACAAACTGTGGCTGCTGAGGAAATATAAGAAGTGTTTGTAAAAACTATTAGTAGAGTACGAGGAAGAGATCAAGGAACTAATATCTTATTGGGTGAAAAAATTAACACTTTTTTTGTGTGAAAAATGTAAATAGTTTTTGATGTGTGCAAGTTATAATGTTGTTTTTCCCCATGATCACTAAGCCTTGGGTGAAAAATTGCCAAATTGCCAAAAACCTTTATTATTGTTCTCTGTGTGATTTAAATACATTTCTGTGAGATTCAATTTCCGTTTTGGTTTTTTCTCTTTTGTCTTTATGCTCATATAACAATTTGTACATTCGTGTGACATCATTGCAGCATGCATATTCTGAATGTCCAAGTTGTCCTGGGGAACAAATCTATCACTTGATTGTGCATTACACTGTTGAGGTTATACAAGCTTTATTACACAATGAGACCAGATGGACCAAAAATAGGAAATGACTTACAGGGAGGTTTACAAAGTAGCCAGATTTGTTAGAGTTGAGAAATTGACTGTAATACTTCATCCTTGGCTAGTGAGCCGCGTGCAAGGATTTGACTGTTTTGTGTTAATACATGGCTCCTTCTGATTGGCAGCGCTCAGCTGACTACAGACTCCCAGGACTCAGAAGGAAAAAAATTCTAATAGTTAAAATACAGTTTATATTTGATCAAGTCCCTATTGTTCCTATCACTATAATAACAGTATTTACTTTCTACTCCCCTCTTTCAGACCCCCCACAGTCATCTGTCGTTAAGGAGGAGGTTCTCCTGGACCAGCAGCACTGTAACCAGCAGAGGAACTTCAGTCTGGATCAAGAGGACCCAGAGCCTCCACAGATTAAAGAGGAACAGCTGGAACTCTGCACCAGTCAGGAGGGAGAGCAGCCTTTACTGTGGGAGGAGGCGGATATCTTTAAGTTGACTCCAGCTTATGATGGAAGTGACCACAGCGAACATCAGTCTCTGGATGCGGATCCTTACCAAACTCAGAGTGTAGCAGAGAAAGAACCTCTGGCCAACATCTCATCTGAATCTGGCCAGCTCCTCTCTCACAACCTTCATGTAGCTGAGAGCCAAGCTTACAACACATCCAGCTGTGGGACCACAGGATCAACTAGGAGTACTGAGCCGACACCAAACAAGAAACTGTACAAGTGCAACATTTGTAGTGCAGAGTTTCTTTACTTATCAATGTTACAACATCACAGGAGAACCCATGCTAGTGAAAAGCCATTCAGATGCAGAGTTTGTGGAAAAGGATTCACCTGTCAATCAATACTTGACCAGCATTTTATCATCCACACAGGTGAGAAGCCACATGGTTGCAACACCTGTGGGAAAAGATTCAGCCTAAGTGGGGATTTGAAAAGGCACATAAGAGTTCACACAGGTGAGAAACCATACAGCTGTGTCTACTGCAGCAAGAGATTCCGCCTTGCTCAGCATTTGAAAACGCACATGAGAGTTCACACAGGCGAGAAGCCTTACAGCTGTGTCTACTGCGGGAAGGAGTTTGCCGACGGCTCATATTTCACAAGGCATCTCCGAGTGCATACAGGAGAGCAACGTTTTGCTCTCAACTCAACTTTGACAGTGCCCACAAGAACCCACGCAGGAGAAAAGACGTAGAAGTGCAGCACTAGCAGGAAAGCTTTGACTAAAAAGCACATCCTGAAACTACACATACACATACAGGGAAGACACCATACAGATGCAGCATCTGTGAAGAAGGGTTCACCAGGAGCTCAAACCCGAGGAAGCACATGACTGTCCACACTAGAGTTGCACAGAGTACCAGTGCTTAAAGTCTCTTATTTGAACTTTTGTGACCTGGGGCCTGTGTCTCGTGAAGCAGGATCAGTGGGTTAGTTTGTGTCACTTTTTTAATTTTTTTTAAATGGCAGTTGTGCTTCTGGGCAACAGTGCCACATTCTGGTATTTATATTTTTATTCTTACATATTCTAGTGGTGTGCTGCTTATATTATGTTTCCTTTTCTCCGCTGAATCCTGTAACTTTTGATCATGCAGAGAACTTTATTCCCCACAAGGATAAATAAAATAATTTAATCTTTTCTTAATGTGCTGCTCTGGATTTGTCCATCATGTGACCCGACCCTCATTTATGAGAATGAGGGTATAGTTACTGCATTGACTGTCATGTCATAATCCAACCACCACTCCGGTGCAGTAGGTGGCGGTGTGCACATGCGTTGGTTTGCGATTTTGTAATTTCATCGGCGGAAGTAAACAATGAACACAAGAGCTAGCAGCTTCGCTGAAATAGTTGCTTGTTTTAGCTCTCTAGCTGCGTTCATTTACAGTCTCTCGTTGTTCTACTTCAGTGGAAATGTCTACAGTCCAGAGTTTGAGGACGTTCGTCAACGAGCGACTAACTGCGGCTGCTGAGGAAATATTAGGAGTGTTTGTTAAAACTGTATTAGAGTACGAGGAAGAGATCGACCGACAGCGCAGGGTGCTGGATAGCGTTTTGAGGCCTGAGATAAAGCCACACAGAACAGGTTGGTGAAATCACAATTTGTAGGCTACGTTGGGGGGGGGGGGATTTGGGTTGGTCGTCCATATGATGTATGCAATTATTTCACCTTAAAAAGCTGCCCGATTTGATAATTGAGAAATCGACTATAGACTGTTTTACTTTTGAATTGAACCCCAGCTCACTTCCTGTTGCAGTGTTTGCTACTACAAGACATATCCGAAAACGTCAAAATACTTCTATTTGATCACTAGATCAACAACAAAAATCGCTTGATTTTGTTTGTTGTTGAACTGTTACCAACCACTAGAACAACAGCATTTACTCTCTCCTCCCCCTTCAGACCCCCCAGAACCATCTGTTCTCCTTGACCAGCAGCACTGTAACCAGCAGAGGAACTTCAGTCTGGATCAAGAGGAGCCAGAACCTCCACAGATTAAAGAGGAACAGGAGGAACTCTGCACCAGTCAGGAGGGAGAGCAGCCTTTACTGTGGGAGGAGGCTGATATCTTTAAATTGACTCCTGCTTGTGATGGAAGTGACCACAGTGAACAACATCAGTCTCTGCATTCAGATCCTTATCAAACTCAGAGAGTAGCAGATGAGATGAGAGGGTGGCTAGAGCCTCCAGCATCTGAATCTGACCGAGAGGTCTCTGCAGTATCAGAACCAGACAGTGACCGCCAGCTCCTCTCTCCCAACTGTCATGTAGCTGAGAGCCAAGCTTACAACACATCCAGCCATGAGAACACGGGATCAACTCTGAGTGCTGAGCCAAAACCAAACGAGAAACTGTACAAGTGTGATAGATGTAGCGAAGAGTTTATTTTCTTACCAATGTTACAACATCACATGAGAACCCACAGTGGTGAAAAGCCATTCAGATGTGACACTTGTGGGAAAATGTTCACCTGTAAATCCACCATGACAAAACACATGAGAAGAATTCACAGAAGGGAAAAGCCTTTCACTTGCAGAGTTTGTGGATTAGGATTCACCTGTCAATCAATACATGACCAGCATTTTATCATCCACACAGGTGAGAAGCCTCATGCTTGCAACAGCTGTGGGAAAAGCTTCAGCCGTGCTGAGAATTTGAAAAGGCACATAAGAGTTCACACAGGTGAGAAACCATACAGCTGTGTCTACTGTGTGAAAAGATTCAGCCTTGCTCAGCATTTGAAAACGCACATGAGAGTTCACACAGGCGAGAAGCCTTACAGCTGTGTCTACTGTAGGAAGGAGTTTGCAGACCGCTCATATTTCACAAGGCATCTCCGACTGCATACAGGAGAGCAACGTTTTGCTCTCAGTTCAACTTTGACCGTGCACACCAGAACCCACGCAGGAGAAAAGTCGTAGAAGTGCAGCACTAGCAGGGAACCTTTCACACACAAAAAACCTGAAACTACACGAGGAGCCATACAGGGAAGACACCATACAGATGCAGCATCTGTGGAGAATTGTTCACCAGGAGCTCAAACCTGAGGAAGCACATGACTCCATACTAGAGTTGCACAGAGTACCTGTGCTTAAAGTCTCTTATTTGAAGTTTTATGACCTGGGGCCTGTGTCTCGTGAAGTAGGATTAGTGGGTTAGTGTCACTTGATGTTTTTTTAATGGCAGCTGTGCTTCTGGGCAACAGCCGTCCCATACCAGATTCTGATATTTATATTTATTCCTACATATTCTAGTGGTGTGCTTATATTCTGTTTCCTTTTCTCTGCTGAATCCTGTAACTTTTGATCATGCAGAGAACTTTATTTCCCACAACGATAAATAATTTCATCTTTTCTTAATGTGCTGCTCTGGATTTGTCCATCATGTGACCCAGCCCTCATGTGAATGAGGGTATAGTTACTGCGTTGACAAAATGTGTTGACCAATTTGTTGATTAGGTTTGTTGTTTGTGAGGAAAGTTTTGTACCTACAACTAATGGCAATTAAAAAGTGTGTAAAAACTATTATCTTTCAGTCTCAGTCGTTAGGGCTAGACATTATTGAAATGTGAATGGATTATTGAGTATTGAGCAACTTTAAGAAACAATATAGATTTTAATGATGTGAGCAATTTTAGAATGGTAAGTATTAGTACAACAAGAATCCTACTTAAGTAGAATACTGTGACTTGACATACACACATACAAATGGTAGCCATAGAGCACTTCTGGTCTCCGGAAGTTAATTTCTGGAACCAAGCCAACCAGCTACAGATGATTTGTGTCCATAAAACATGATTCAAAGCAACAATCTTTTTTTTTTTTTTTTTTTTTTAAACAAAGGCACAAAATAAAATGAATACCATAAGTCTATACTTGGGTCAAAGTAAATTCTAAGAAATTTAACTTTGTATTATTATACTCTATTCTCGATTTCAAATGCATTAATGACTATGATGCTACTAGGATCCAAGTCACTAGAAATTCTCTCTTTAACGCAAAAACTGTTATCAAAGAAAGGTGCAGGAGAAAGGGTGTATTTTTTTATCCTGTTAGATTTGGACATAAGGAAGTCTACTTTGTTTATTATGGACAATAGTGCTTCAGATTTGTGAGAAAATCTGGTGTAAGTGTAAGGTAATTTGGGGGTATTGATTTGAAGGGAGTGTAATCTTGAAGGAATACAGGGTGTAGACGATACACAGTGAGGACTCAGTAAGACATTTCTTTGATCAGGACATAGATTTACTAAACTAACAGACCGAAGATAATGTAATCTGTGCTTTACGTTATCACGAGCAAAGCACCAGACATTGCCCGGGTTAAATAGGCACAACGCAATACAACTGCGCCTTTTGCTTAGCCAGAAATCATGGTGGTTTCCAGGACTTTACAACCTGTCCTGCCCCAGATTATAACCCACCACCATGCACATTTTCAGCCCAATCTGACCCGGTGTGTGAGTGTGAGGTTGTTTCCAGGTGCACTGGCATAAGGTAGTTATGACGGGCCCCGAAGCAAGCAATTTTGATGGGCTTTAGTAGATTCTATTGGGTCAAATAAAGAGGTCATAGAGTAAGCCATCAGAACCATGGACAACGCTTTGACACCCGGTAACAGACAGCCAAAGTATTTAAACATGAAAACAAGCATCAGCACCGGAGAGCAGAGGAGCTGTCTATTTCACTGTGGTTCTGAAATGACTGCTGACTTTAACATGTTTAATGTTGATGAATGTTGCTTTTATGTTGAATAAACATCATTTTGTAGATTGCTACTGACTTATCTTACTAAAACAATGTAAAACCATGACAGAGATGGCTTTGCCTTTAGAGGGCATATACATAGTGAATGGCACCGCTTTAGTAATGCGTGTTCTTATCTGAACACAGGCGTCTTTCTGGGGTGGCAATTTGACTCATTTGCAAGGGCCTGTTCTCTGCCCAGTACAGTGTTGGAGAGCCTGCTGTCTCCACTGGCCCCTCTACCCCAGGGGCCCCAGTGCAGCCGCACTGCCTGCACTGTCGATATTTACGCCCCTGTCCAGGTGGTTTCCAGGATTTTCCAGGACTTAATGACCTGCCCATGACCTTCCTCAGATCATAACCCATCGCCATGCAAAATTTCAGCCCAATCCGAATCTAGGGTGTGACTGTGCATTAAAGATACACACGCACACAGACACACAACTTAAACTTTATTATATAGCCTACTTGACCAAATTTAATAAAAAAAATTAACACCCCACAGTTCTTCACTTGCAGGATACCAAGGCACAGCAGAATCCAGACCTCTGCTGTGCTTTCTTAGATATCCTATCTATCCTAATATATTGTTAGCAGTAGTAGTGATATTATTAGTCATAAAAGTGGACCATATAGTGCTATATTTAGAAAAGGTTTGTTCACCCAGAGTATCCTTGAATATGCAGTTATGGATTTCTTTCACTTGTTCCATTTTGTATCCAAAATGGAATTTATACAAAATGGAGGGACACAAATTTCAAGCTGAGGGGCACGAGTTCATTCATTAATTCTTGTTGTGGCCCATTTATTAAGCTTTTTCCAAGATTTTGTGCATCATGGATTTAATCCAAAGAAATGCTGTTGCTCATCCAACAAACTCTGAAGAAAAATCACAAGCGTGGTTTAGCTCAGCGGTACTCTTGATAATGTTCCACTACATTACAGAGTGGGAGTAACTGTAACCTACTTGCAAGACTCCCGCTCTGCTTTGGCTCCATGCCATAGAGGAATTGTTTTTTTTATATTTTCGTTTTTTTTTGGGGGGGGGGGGGGGGGGGGGGGGTTACAATCTAATCTAGAGTAGTGTCGGCCATATAAATGCAAGGTAGATGCATGAACACAGGCTTCTCCAACAGCTGCCATTGTAGGTGTGCATCACGTAGGGGGATTCTTGTGCTACTTTTAGTTAGTTACCATTCTAAAACTGCACTCTTATTAACAAATTAACATTTTCATAATGTCCAGCACTGATGACAGACTGGAACAAACCTTTTAATGGCCATTAGTGCCTAAAAGCAGTTTTCCTGCTGAGCCAGCAGTTACAGCATTCGGGTCATGTCTTGTCAAACTTAACATGGCTGTTACAACCAGCCCAGGGTCCTGTTTCACCAAGCAGGTTTAACAGCCAGGGTATCTTTGTGAATACTGGCTATACAAAACTACTGGCAATACCAAATACCTGGTCACACCAAATTGGTCATCAACCCTCTCTGCCAACCCAGGACTTTCTAATCCAGCACATTCACATAAATGCACACAGAACAGCATGGTTAGGAGAACACAGCGCATGATTATCTAACGCCATGTGGAGCCTGAGTTTCTGCTAGCTAGTTGAAGGCAAACCAAATCTGTGTGTAAATAAACAAATTTTTCACAATAGATTAAGTTTGAGATTATCATTTTATTGTGAAAAATTTGGGCCGTTTGAAGCCCAATTGGGGTCGATTGAAGCCAGATTTGGGCCGTTTGAAGCCCAATTTGGGCAGAGTCCAATTTTACAATGAGATGCACCCACTTTAACCCTGAATAAAGTAATAAAACCACTAGTAAACCAGTAGGCAGCGCCTGGCCTGCTGTTCAGTGAGTGGCCTGACTGCGGGCACCAAAAAATAAATAAATAAAAAACTTTGCAGGCCAGGCCAGGCCAGGCCACCGGGCATTTGCCCGACGTGCCCTGATTATGCAGTCCGCGCCTGACCATTATCACAATACTCACAGATGCCCCCCCCCCCCCCCCGTATCAGTATATCATATGGCTCACATAATTGACACTAACATAATTGTTAAATCCGAACTGAAAAGTATTCAAATACTATTCACTAAAATGTACTTGTCATATATAGGAACAGTCTGTCAAAAATACATTATGATTGTATAAGAGAAAAAGAATCAAGTAAAATATAAAAAAGAATACATTAAATGAAAAGAGAAAGGTAAATAATAGTAACTAAATAATAAATCAATTTAATAAATAGCTAGTGTCTTAATGGCTTTCTGGTTTTTAACCCATTAATCCTGCTTCATGAGTGAGACACAGGCCCAAGGGGCTTAAAATGAGTCCATGGAGAAAAAACTGAAAATTTTAACTACAGACCATCTTGCGATGGGATCACAGATCATCACACCAGCCACAGCGCCAGTGACTTAAAATTAATGTGGGACAGGGGGGGGGGGGCAATGTGTCTTTGTGAATGTGTTGGGGGACTTGGTCGGATCACACCCATTTTTTAACTCTGCTTTCATTTTGATGTCAACTACACGCTTGTAAAGTTTCATGACTGAATGTTGCACGGTTTTGACGCTATCAAAATCTGTCCACAGACAGACATATAAACCTGGCAAAGTAGTCAAACCCGCTTCTGTGGTACTTCTCGCTACAATAGGTGTCTCCAGGAGCACATTTAGCCTTGATGACAAACACGCACTCACATAATAAATAAAAAATATGAAAATAAGAGAACCAATTGTGGAAAACTGTTTTTGTACCATTTCCCATAAAAATCATTGCAACACTTTTTAAGCACTGCTACTCTGTGCAACTCTGGCATGGGCCGTCATGTGCCTCTTCAGGATCGTCCTGTTGTTGAACCCTTCTCCACAGACACTACATCTTAATGGCCTCTCCCCTGTATGGCCCCACATGTGTTCCTTCAGGGTTGTTTTTTGACAGAAGGTTTTCCCGCAAATGCTGCACTTATGTGGCTTTTCCCCTGTGTGGGTTCTGGTGTGCACTTTTAAATTGTAGCCGACAGAAAAACTTTTCCCACACAAAAGACATTTATAAGGTTTCTCCCCTGTATGCACTCGGAGATGCTTTATGAGAGCTGAAGATTGGGAGAAATTCCTGCCACAGTAGACACAGCTGTAAGGTTTCTCGCCCGTGTGAACTCTCATGTGCGTTTTCAAATGGTGAACAAGTTTGAACATTTTCCCACAAGAGTCACACCTGAACGGCATTTCAGCTGTGTGAGTTTTCATGTGTTTTTCTAAGTTGGACTTATGGTTGGACGTTTTCTCACAAAAGTCACATTTGAAAGGCTTTTCACCAGTGTGGGTTCTCATGTGAATCTTTAAGTGTGACTTGTAAGGAAACTCTTTACTACAACTGCCACACTTGTGCAGTTTCTTGTTTGCTTTCGGCTCAGTCCTCCTAGGTGATCCTGTGTTCCCACAGCTGGATGTGTTGTAAACTTGGCTCTCAGCTACATGATAGTTGTGAGAGAGGAGCTGGCGGTCACTGTCTGGTTCTGATAGTGCAGAGCCATCTCTGTCAGATTGAGATGAGATGTTGGCTATAGGCTCTTTCTCTGCTACACTCTGAGTTTGGTAAGGATCTGAATACACAGACTGATGTTCACTGTGGTCACTTCCATCATACGCTGGAGTCAACTCAAAGATATCAGCCTCCTCCCACAGTAAAGGCTGCTCTCCCTCCTGACTGGTGCAGAGTTCATCCTGTTCCTCTTTAATGTGTGGAGGGCGCTCTGGGTCCTCTTGACTCAGACTGAAGTTCCTCTGCTGGTTACAGTGCTGCTGGTCAAGGAGAACCTCCTCCTTAATGAGAGATGGCTGTGGGGGGTCTGAATGGGGGGAGAGAACACTTGATCAAACAAATACAACGTGTTGTAACTTGTGGCTCCTGCAATCAGAAATGGAATCAAAGCCCTCTTTGTTTAAGTAGACGGCCCCCAGGTATTTTCCCGTTAGATGGCTGTGGGGGGTCTGAAAGGTTGAGGACAAAGTAAATGCTATTAGTACTAATGTTAGGAAAAAGGTACACATGAACTATGAACAAATACGTGTAAATCTCTATTTTAGTTATTAGGATTTCAGTTCAGTTCAGGTTCCTGTAGTCAGCCCCGCCAAATGTAGCAGTGTAGCGTTAACTCAAAAGACTATTTCCTGTTTAACTGCACGGGGACTCACCAGCAACTAACTGACCATTACAGTCGATTTATCAAATGATTAAAATCATGCTGCTTTGGAACAGTTTTAGAATAACGTTAGTATATTACAGTCTGGTCTTTCCAACCTGTTCTGTGTAGCTTTATCTCAGGCTTCAAAACGCTATCCAGCAGCCTGCGTTGACGCTCGATCTCTTCCTCGTACTCTACTATAGTTTTTACAAACACTCCTAATATTTCCTCAGCAGCCGCAGTTAGTCGCTCGTTGACGAACGTCCTCAAACTCTGGACTGTAGACATTTCCACTCAAGATAGACTTGAACAGACCAGAGAATAGAATCAGGAACTGAGCCCTTCTCAAGAAAGAAAGAACGAACCTTAAGAAAGACGTGTTCATTGTTTACTTCCGCCGCAGTAGCGCTATGTGCACACCGCCACCTACTGCACCGGAGTGTGTATTATCATAATCATAATGATTTATCACGATAATACATACTCCGGTGCAGTAGGTGGCGCTGTGCATCTACATACGTTGGTTTGCGATTTTGCTATTTCTCCGGCGGAAGTAAACAATGAGCTCGAAGCTAGTTAGCTTAGCTGAAAGAGTTAATTTAGCTGCGTTGCATGTACAGTCTTTCGTCTACTTCAGTGAAAATGTCTACAGTCCAGGGTTTGAGGACGTTCGTCAACGAACGACTAACTGCGGCTGCTGAGGAAATATTAGGAGTGTTTGTAAAAACTATAGTAGTGTACGAGGAAGAGATCGATCGTCAGCGCAGGCTGCTGGACAGCGTTTTGAAGCCTGATATAAAGCTACACAGAGCAGGTTGGTGGAATCACAAGATAAAAGATGAACCATAGTGTGAATATAATAATCACATTACAAATGAGTAATTTGTCTTTGTGCAGTAGGCAGCGCAGCGATCACAACAATAGCAGAAGATGGAGCAAATAGAAAACAATATCAAATGATAAAGTGCAAAGTAAAAGTCCCTGATATGCTGATATATGGTAATATGGTTATGTATATGATGATAATAATAGTGATATATAACAGAGAGCCGCAGGAATGAGTCCGGAAGTATACTATGGGATTTAACATGGGGGTTTCGCTTAAATGCATAAAATAAGGTCTGTGGTTAACAAAAGTTTATGGGGACGCAAATTTGCGTTCCACATGATATTCTCACAAACGTGAATAACTTTTGGAACGTAAATGCGTAAAAAAACAAAACTTAAGTAACAGTTTTACTTTCTCCTCCCGCTCCAGACTCCCCAGAGCCACCTGTCATTCAGGAGGAGGATCTCCTTGACCAGCAGCACTGTAACCAGCAGAGGAACTTCAGTCTGTGTCATGAGAACCCAGAGCCTCCACAGATTAAAGAGGAACAGGAGGAACACTGCACCAGTCAGGAGGGAGAGCAGCCTTTACTGTGGGAGGAGGCTGATATCTTTAAGTTGACTCCTGCTTGTGAAGGAAGTGACCACCGTGAACATCAGTCTCTGCATTCAGATCTTTACCAAACTCAGAGTGTAGCAGAGAGAGAGCCTCTAGCCAACATCTCATCTGAATCTGGCAGAGATGTCTCTGCAGTATCAGAACCAGACAGTGACTGCCAGATCCTCTCTCACAACTGTCATGTAGCTGAGAGCCAAGCTTACAACACATCCAGCTCTGGATCAACTTGGACTGAGCCGAAACTAAACAAGAAACTGTACAAGTGTGGCAGTTGTAGTGAAGAGTTTCCTTACTTCTCAATGTTACAACATCACATGAGATCCCACATGGGGGGAAACCCTTTCAGAGGCAGTCAGTGGAACCGTGACCAGCATGTTAGAATCCACACAGGTGAGAAGCCACACACTTGCAACACCTGTGGGAAAAACTTCAGCCGTACTGAGAATTTGAAAAAGCACATGAGAGCTCACACAGGCGAGAAAGCTTACTGCTGTCTCTACTGCGGGAAGGAGTTTGCAGACCGCTCGTATCTCACAAAGCATCTCCGAGTGCATACAGGGGAGAAACCTTATAAGTGTCTTTTGTGCGGGAAAAGTTTTGCTCTCAGCTCAACTCTGACAGTGCACACCAGAATCCACGCAGGAGCAAAGCCATATAAGTGCAATACTTGCTGGAAATCTTTCACTCAAAGGAAAACCCTGCAACAACACATGAGCACCCATACAGGGGAAAAGCCTTACAGATGCAGTGTCTGTGGAAAAGGGTTCACCAGGAGTGCAAACCTGAAGACACACATGACTGTCCATACTCAAGTCTCACAGAGTACCAGTGCTTAAAAAGTTTCTTAGTTGAAGTCTCTGTTTTCTTTCCCCATGGTATTGTTTTATGGCCTGGGGCCTGTGTTTCTTGAAGCAGGATTAGTGTCTTATTTTAATTTTAATCTCAGACAGTTGTGCTTCTGTTACTCAGTACAGTGGAGAGAGACAGGAAAGTACAGTGGAGAGAGACAGGGAAGGGGTCTGTGAGCGGGGGTGATGGGCAACAACAGAGGTCCCATACCAGATTCTGGTATTTATATTAATTGGTAAAATTTTACTTGAGGTGACGACTGACATGACACTCTCGTACCATGACATGACACCTGTCACGAACATGAAGGAGGCTTTATGAACGTTTATGACTGTTGTCATTAAATGTCATTCAGTAAATTATAGTCTGCACCCTGTTTTGTTGCACTGCTGTTTTATTAGGTCCAGCACCTGCTTTGAAGACCGGTTGTTGGGATGTCCTTCACTGTTTTATATTCAGTAAATTATGTCATTGTTAATGCAATGTTGACATTGTGATGTCTTTGTTATGACAACTTGACATTAACCCAGACAACATAACCTGTCAATGTCTTTGTTATGACAACTTGACATAACCAAGACAACCTAACCTGTCATAAACATGACGTAGCAGGCACTGCGATGTCATTAAGTGCAATTACACTTTCAAATGAGTTTATAACGGTGTCAATATTTTCCTTGACCTCAACTACAGTGGTACAATTTGAACTTTTCATGAAGGTGTCATCGTGTGTCATTACACTGTCACATGAGTTTATAACTGTGTCATGAGTGTTGTCCTTGATCTCAACTACAGTGGTACAATTCGAACATTTCATAAGATGGCATTAAGTGTAATTACACTGTCTTGGTTAATGTCAAGTTGTCGTAACAAAGACATTGACATGTTATGTTGTCTTGGTTAATGTCAAGTTGACGTAATGAACACATCTCAAACAATGTCAACATTGGATTAACAATGACATAATTTACCGAATGACACATAATGACAACAGTCATAAACATTCATAAAACCTCCATGTTCATCACAGGTGTCATGTTATGGTTATGACAGTGTCATGTCAGTCATCATGTCCACCGTCAAGTAAAGTGTTACCCTATATTTTTTTTATCCTTATATATTTTGTGTTTATATTCTGTTTCGTTTTCATTGCTGAAACCTGTTAATTTTTGATGCTGCAGCAAACTTATTTCCCACAAGGATAAATACTCTCTCATCTTTTCTGCTCTGGATTTGTCCATCATGTGACCCGACCCTCGTTATGTGAATGCACTCATAGTTGAATAAGACAATCCTGAGTTGACAAAATGTATGATGACCGATTTAGTGATTCCAGCTTTGCTGTTTGTGAGGAAAGTTTTCGACCTAGAACTAATGTCCATTAAGTATCCCGTGTCTTCTTCGGTGGAAATGTCTACAGTTTGAGGACATTCGTCAACAAGCGACTAACTGTGGCTGCTGAGGAAATATAAGACGTGTTTGTAAAAAAAACTATAGTAGAGTACGAGGAAGAGATCGACCGTCAGCGCAGGCTGCTGGATATAGTTTTGAAGCCTGAGATAAAGCTACACAGAACAGGTTTGTAAAATCACAATGTTCTTAGTAGGCTACTTTTCTTTTTTCTTTTTTTTAACAAAGCTTGGGTTTGGTCGTCCATATGTTATTATTATACATACATACATACATATGATATTATTATACAATGATTTCACCTTAAAAAGCAGCCCGATTTGAAACAAATGAGAAATCGACTAATTCTCTCTTCTTGGCTGGTGAGCTGTGTGCAAGGATTTACGTTACACTTTTGTGTTAATACCAGATTACTTCTGATTGGCAGAGCTTAGCTGACTAGAGACTCCCAGGAGTCAGAAAAAAATCCTAATAGTTCAAATCAAAGTTTATTTGATCAAATGCCTACTGTTCCTATCACTATAATAACAGTATTTATTTTCTCCTCCCCCCTTCAGACCGCCCCAAACCATCTGTTGTTAAGGAGGTGGTTCTCCTTGACCAGCAGCACTGTAACCAGCAGAGGAACCTCAGTCTGGGTCAAGAGGACCCACAGCCTCCACAGATTAAAGAGGAACAGGAGGAACTCTGCACCAGTCAAGAGGGAGAGCAGCCTTTACTGTGGGAGGAGGCTGATATCTTTAAGTTGACTCCTGCTTGTGATGGAAGTGACCACAGTGAACATCAGTCGCTGCATTCAGATCCTTACCAAACTCAGAGTGTAGCAGAAAAAGACCATCTAGCCAACATCTCATCTGAATCTGACAGAGACACCTCTGCAGTATCAGAACCAGACAGTGACTGCCAGCTCCTCTCTCACAACCTTCATGTAGCTGAGAGCCAAGCTTACAACACATCCAGCTGTGGGACCTCAGGATCAACGAGGAGTACTGAGCCGACACCAAACAAGAAACTGTACAAGTGTGATAGATGTAGTGAAGAGTTTCTTTTCTTACCAATGTTACAACATCACATGAGAACCCACAGTGGTGAAAATCCATTCAGATGTGACACTTGTGGGAAGATGTTCACCTGTAAGTCCACCATGACAAAACACATGAGAACTCACACAGGGGAAAGGCCTGTCAGATGCAGAGTTTGTGGAAAAGGATTCACCTGTCAATCAGTACATGACCAGCATTTTATCATCCACACAGGTGAGAAGCCTCATGCTTGCAACAGCTGTGGGAAAAGATTTGGTCGTGCCGAGCATTTGAAAAGGCACATGAGAGTTCACACAGGCGAGAAACCATACAGCTGTGTCTACTGCGAGAAGAGATTCAGCCTTGCTCAGCATTTGAAAACGCACATGAGAGTTCACACAGGGGAGAAGCCTTACAGTTGTGTCTACTGCGGGAAGGAGTTTGCCGACGGCTCATATTTCACAAGGCATCTCCGACTGCATACAGGAGAGCAACGTTTTGCTCTCAACTCAACTTTGACAGTGCCCACCAGAACCCACGCAGGAGAAAAGCCGTAGAAGTGCAGCACTAGCAGGAAAGCTTTGACTAAAAAGCGCATCCTGAAACTACACATGAGCAGCCATACAGGGAAGACACCATACAGATGCAGCATCTGTGAAGAAGGGTTCACCAGGAGCTCAAACCTGAGGAAGCACATGACTGTCCACACTGGAGATGCACAGAGTACCAGTGCTTAAAGTCTCTTATTTAAGATTTTTTTCTTCTCTCTCCCATGGTCTAGTTTTATAACCTGGCGCCTGTGTTTCATTGGTGCGTTAGTGCTCACTTGATTTTTGTTTTTACCGACATGCTGGACCAGCTGTCCCACCGGGGTCATGAGATGGAAAAGTAAGGACAGTCACTCACTCATGGACGTTTGGTGGGTTTAGTGGGAAAATGGCTCAGGATAGAAAGGTGGTAGAGTCTGGATTCGAGTGGTGAGTAGGATTAGTGGTTACTGGGATGTAGGGATGGGAATCGCCAGATGCCCCAAAATAAAATATTATCATGATACTTAAGTCACAATACGATAGTATTGCGATATATTGAGTATTGCGATATTGTGATTTATTACCTTTTTTCAACTGCAAATGATGTCCCCAAAGGAAAAAAAACTTTGTCAACATGTATTGTATCTAATGAGATAAAGTTTCCAGTCTGTTCATCTCACTTCAATATTTTTTATTGCATCAAAATAGGATTGTCAAGCAGACCGACTGACATTTTGTAAAATAAAATATCACGATACTTGGCATTCGATACGATATATTGCCCACAGTGACGCACATCACTTAGGGGTGCTGGGTTAGATAGAAATCACAGTAGTAAGAATAGAACCCACACACACTTATGCTCCAAAGTAGAATACTTTACTAAGACAACGTTTTGAGCCTCAGCTCTTCATCAGGTCATCTTGTTTTTCTTTTTTTTCTACTTTGGAGCACAAGTTCTACTACATTCTACTTTGGACCATAAGGTTTATTGCACTTGTTTCA
The DNA here is from genome assembly GCF_964638095.1 of Poromitra crassiceps. Taxonomy (NCBI): domain Eukaryota; kingdom Metazoa; phylum Chordata; class Actinopteri; order Beryciformes; family Melamphaidae; genus Poromitra; species Poromitra crassiceps. Next base: position 3,690,432 of record NC_139631.1, on the reverse strand, counting down.
ATGACAGTTCTGCTTCTAGGCAACAGCGGTTACATACCATAATTATTCTGGTATTTATATTTGTATTGTATATTCCAGTTGTGTGCTTATATTGTGTTTCCTTTTCTCTGCTGAATCCGGTTACTTTTGATCATGCAGCGAACATAATTCCCACAAGTATAAATCATTTAATCGTTTCTTAATGTGCTGCTCTGGATTTGTCCATGTTCATGTGCCCTTCGAGGGTAAAGTTGAATTAGACAATACTTGGTTGACAAAGGGTATTGATGACCAGTTTGGTGATGAGCGTTGCTGTTTGTGAGGAAAGTTTTGTACCTATAATGGTCATTAAAAAGTTGTAAAAACTGATATCTCAGTCTCAGTCTGTCATTAGGGCTAGAGATGATAGAAATGTGAATTTATTGGGTATTAATGAGCAACTTTAGAAACAATTATAGATTTTATTGATGTGAGCAATTTTAGAGTGGTATTGGTACAACAAGAATCCTACTCAGAATACTGTAACCAAGCCAACCAGCTACAGATGAATTGTGACCATAAAAAATGATTTGAAGCAAACAAAATTGGAAAACAGGAAAAAGGCACAACATAAAAATAAATGAGTCCATACTTGTATCAAAGTAAATTCAAAGAGTTTTTACTTGTACTTTTTGTTGATTTTTCTTTTTCTGGCCCCTATTCTTGATTTCAAACGCATTAATGACTTAGTTTTGATTTGGGTTAGATTTGGACATAAGGGACTGAAGTCCACTTTGTTTATTATGGACAAGACTGCTTCAGATAAATGTGTGGAAATGTGATTTAGGAAAGGGAAAGACTGCAGGTATAGTAAGGATTTGAAGGGAGTGAAATATTGAAGGGTATGAATCAGTGTTACGTCACAACCACCCACAAATGAGTTGTGCCAAACAAACGTTAATATCTAAAAAAGTATAGGCCTACATAATATTGCTTATATTTTGACATTCATATCAGGGTGAGAGCAGAATTAGCCTAGCTCAAGAGTCTGATGTATAATATATCATGTCGTGTTAAAGTTGTGTGAACTGTCGCAGTTTTTAAAATAGTAAACAGCACAGCCGGCTAGAGTGAGACACTCAAGGCTGATTGCCGTTTCCACCCAGTGACGCTGTTTGTTTACCAAAATGCTGATCGACTGATCCCTCGTTATCATGGTAATACACACTCCGGTGCAGTAGGCGGCGGTGTGCCCCTTTCCGATTTTGCAATTTCGCCGGAGCGGAAGTAAACAATAAAGCTAGTTGCGCTAGAATCATAATACATTAAATCCATCTAGCTGCGTTGCTTGTACAGCTATTTAGCTTAGCTGAAAGAGTTGCTTTAGCTGCGTTGCTTGTACATTGTCTCTCGTCTTAGTCTACTTGAGTGGAAATGTCTACAGTCCAGAGTTTGAGGACGTTCGTCAACGAGCGACTAACTGCGGCTGCTGAGGAAATATTAGGAGTGTTTGTTAAAACTATAGTAGAGTACGAGGAAGAGATCGACCGTCAGCGCAGACTGCTGGATGTCGTTTTGAGGCCTGAGATAAAGCTACACAGAACAGGTTTGTGATAAAAAATTAAGTCATAATACTGTGGCAGTTATACCTTTATGGCAGGGGTGTCAAAACTGTTTTTCAATGCGGGCCAGACTAGATAATGGGAAAATACCCAGGGGCCGTCTACTTAAACAAAGAGGGCTTTGTTTCCATTTCTGATTGTAGGTGCCACAAGTTACAACACGTATTTGTTTGATCAAGTGTTCTCTCCCCCATTCAGACCCCCCACAGCCATCTGTCATTAAGGAGGAGGTTCTCCTGGACCAGCAGCACTGTAACCAGCAGAGGAACTTCAGTCTGGATCAAGAGGACCCAGAACCTCTACACATTAAAGAGGAACAGGAGGAACTAGTCTGCACCAGTCAGGAGGGAGTGCAGCCTTTACTGTGGGATATCTTTAAGTTGACTCCAGATGATGGAAGTGATCACAGTGAACCTCAGTCTCTGCATTCAGATCCTTACCAAACTCAGAGTGTAGCAGAGAAACAGCCTCTAGCCAACAGTTGTGGTAAAGACTTCCCTTACATGTCACACTTAAAGATTCACATGAGAACCCACACTGCTGAAAAGCCTTTCAAATATGACTTTTGTGGGAAAATGTCCAACCAGAAGTCAGACTTGGAAAAACACATGAGAACTCACACTGGGGGAAAGCCTTTCAGTTGCAGATTCTGTGGAAAAGAATTTGCCTTTAGATCGAACTGTGAACAGCATGCTAGAATCCACACAGGCGAGAAGCCGTATGCTTGCAACACCTGTGGGAAAGAATTCAGACATGCTGGGAATTACAATAGGCATAAGCGAGTTCACACAGGTGAGAAACCCTACAGCTGTGTCCACTGCGAGAAGAGATTCAGCCATGCTCACCATATGAAAACGCACATGAGACTTCACACAGGCGAGAAGCCTTACAGCTGTGTCTACTGCGGGAAGGAGTTTGCCGACGGCTCATATTTCACAAGGCATCTCCGACTGCATACAGGAGAGCAACGTTTTGCTCTCAACTCAACGTTGACAGTGCCCACAAGAACCCACGCAGGAGAAAAGCCGTAGAAGTGCAGCACTAGCAGGAAAGCTTTCACTAAAAAGCACATCCTGAAACTACACATACACATACAGGGAAGACACCATACAGATGCAGCATCTGTGGAGAAGGGTTCACCAGGAGCTCAAACCTGAGGAAGCACATGACTGTCCACACTAGAGTTGCACAGAGTACCAGTGCTTAAAGTCTCTTATTTAAGTGTAATTTTTTTCTCTCTCATGGTCTAGTATTATAACCTGGCGCCTGTGTTTCATTGGTGCGTTAGTGCTCACTTGATTTTTTGTTTCAGTTCAGGGGGGTATATATTTATTAAGGAGCGATATTTTGAATATTGCGATATTGTGATTTATTACCTTTTTTCAGCTGCAAATGTTGTCCTCAAAGGAAAAAAAAACTTTGTCAACATGTGTTTTATCTAATGAGATAAATTTTCCAGTCTGTTCATCTCACTTCGATAATTTTTTTGCATCAAAATAGGATTGTCAATCAGACCGACTGACGAATACCGGTGATAGATGTGACATGCACTTGACATTTTGTATAATAAAATATCACGATACTTGGCATTCGATACGATATATTGCACACAAAATATTGCGATACTATTCTCTATCGATTCCCCCGCCCACACACACACCCCTACTGGGATGTGGGAGGGAGGGCAAGGCAAAGGGGGTCATAGGAATAGAAAGGTGCTGGAGAGTCGGGATTCGAGGGGTGGGTAGGATTAGTAAAATCGGGAAGGGGGGGGGACGCACATCACTTAGAGGGGTGCTGGGTTAGATAGAAATCACAGTAGTAAGAATAGAACCCACACACACTTATGCTCCAAAATAGAATACTTTACTAAGACAACTTTTGAGCCTCAGCTCTTCATCGGGTCATCTTGTTTTTGTTTTTTTTCTACTTTGGAGCACAAATTCTACTACATTCTACTTTGGACCATAAGGTTTATTGCACTTGTTTCAATGACAGTTCTGCTTCTAGGCAACAGCGGTTACATACCATAATTATTCTGGTATTTATATTTGTATTGTATATTCCAGTTGTGTGCTTATATTGTGTTTCCTTTTCTCTGCTGAATCCGGTTACTTTTGATCATGCAGCGAACATAATTCCCACAAGTATAAATCATTTAATCGTTTCTTAATGTGCTGCTCTGGATTTGTCCATGTTCATGTGCCCTTCGAGGGTAAAGTTGAATTAGACAATACTTGGTTGACAAAGGGTATTGATGACCAGTTTGGTGATGAGCGTTGCTGTTTGTGAGGAAAGTTTTGTACCAATAATGGTCATTAAAAAGTTGTAAAAACTATGATATCTCAGTCTCAGTCTGTCATTAGGGCTAGACATTATAGAAATGTGAATTTATTGAGTATTGATGAGCAACTTTAGAAACAATTATAGATTTTATTGATGTGAGCAATTTTAGAGTGGTATTAGTACAACAAGAATCCTCCACAGAATACTGTAACCAAGCCAACCAGCTACAGATGAATTGTGACCATAAAAAATGATTCGAAGCAAACAAAATTGGAAAACAGGAAAAAGGCACAACATAAAATAAATGAGTCCATACTTGTATCAAAGTAAATTCAAATAATTTTTACTTGTACTTTTTGTTGATTTTATTTTTGTGGCCCCTATTCTCGATTTCAAATGCATTAATGACTTTATGACTAGGATCCAAGTCACTAGAAATTATGTCTTGTAAATGCAAAACTTTTATCAAAGGAAGGAGCAGGAGAGAGTTTCTCTTTTTAATCTGTTAGATTTGGACATAAGGGACTGAAGTCCACTTTCATTCAGGGTGAGAGCAGAAGTAGCCTAGCTCAAGAGTCTGATGTATAATATATCATGTCGTGTTAAAGTTGTGTGAACTGTCGCAGTTTTTAAAATAGTAAACAGCACAGCCGGCTAGAGTGAGACACTCAAGGCTGATTGCCGTTTCCACCCAGTGACGCTGTTTGTTTACCAAAATGCTGGGCTGATCCCTCGACGTATACAGGGCCTATATGGTAAGCAGTGTAGACCATAGATATATATAAAGGCTAGATGGCTTACCTGCGCTGCCGGTCAATGGAGAGCGACGTCGTCGCATGGCGGCCATCTTGCCACGGTACCACAGCTTTATATATCTATGGCTCAGCTACTGATAACGTTAATGTCTATGGTGCATGTACTATTTAAATAACCATAGATTGCTCAATTCTTTACCGATTTTCAAACGGGTTGGTTTGCTATAAACATCAAAGATGTAGTTATGATACTACTGCATACTTATAATTATGGACTTTCATATGAAAATAACTTTAAACAGATAAGTAAAGCAATGGCTATACACACACAGACAAGGTAGCCTATTTACAGTGGGTTCGGAAAGTATTCAGACCCCCTTAAATTTTTCACTCTTTGTCATATTGCAGCCATTTGCTAAAAGCAATTAATTTCATTTTTTTCCTCGTTCATGCACACACAGCACCCAATATTGTCAGAAAAACACAGACTTGTAGACATTTTTGCAGATTTATTACAAAAAAACACTGAAATATCACATGGCCATAAGTATTGAGACCCTTTGCTCAGTATTGAGTAGAAGCACCTTTTTGAGCCAATACAGCCATGAGTCTTCTTGGGAATGATCCAACAAGTCTTTCACACCTGGATTTGGGGATCTTTTGCCAATCCTCCTCTCCAGTTCTGTCAGGTTGGATGGTGAACGTTGGTGGACAGCCATCTTCAGGTCTCTCCAGAGATGCTCAATTGGATTTAAGTCAGGACTCTGGCTCGGCCATTCAAGAACATTCACAGAGTTGTTCTGAAACCACTCCTTCGTTATTTTAGCTGTGTGCTTGGGATCATTGTCTTGTTGGAAGGTGAACCTTCGGCCCATTCTGAGGTCGTGAACACTCTGGAAAAGGTTTTTGTCCAGGATATCAATGTACTTGGCTGCATTCATCTTTCCTTCAATTGCAACCAGTCGTCCTGTCCCTGCAGCTGAAAAACACCCCCACAGCATGATGCTGCCACCACCATGCTTCACTGTAGGGATGGTATTAGGCAGATGATGAGCAGTGCCAGGTGTTCTCCACAAATACCGCTTAGAATTAAGACCAAAAAGTTCGATTTTGGTCTCATCAGACCAGATCATTTTATTTCTCAGAGTCTGGGAGTCCTTCAGGTGTTTTTTGGCAAACCCGATGCGGGCTTTCATGTGTTCTGCACTGAGGAGAGGCTTCCGTCGGGCCACTCTGCCATAAAGCCCCGACTGGTGGAGGGCTGCAGTGATGGTTGTCTTTCTAGAACTTTGTCCCATCTCCCCGCTGCATCTCTGGAGCTCAGCCAGAGTGATCTTTGGGTTCTTCTTTACCTCTCTCACCAAGGCTCTTCTCCCCCAGATGTTCAGTTTGGCCGGATGGCCAGTTCGAGGAAGAGTCCTGGTCGTCCCAAACTTCTTCCATTTAAGGATTATGGAGGCCACTGTGCTCTTAGGAACCTTAAGTGCAACATAATTTTTTTTGTAGCCTTGGCCAGATCTGTGCCTTGCCACAATTCTGTCTCTCAGCTCTTCAGTCAGTTCCTTCGACCTCATGATTCTCATTTGCTCTGACTTTACACTGTGAGCTGTAAGGTCTTATATTGACAGGTGTGTGCTTTTCCCAATCAAGTCCAATCTATATAATTAAGCACAATGAAGGTGTAGGCCCATCTCAAGGATGATCAGAAGAATTGGACAGCACCTGAGTTAAATATACAAGTGTCACAGCAAAGGGTCTGAATACTTATGGCCATGTGATATTTCAGTGTTTTTTTGTAATAAATCTGCAAAAATGTCTACAAGTCTGTGTTTTTCTGACAATATTGGGTGCTGTGTGTGCATGAACGAGGAAAAAAATGAAATTAATTGCTTTTAGCAAATGGCTGCAATATGACAAAGAGTGAAAAATTTAAGGGGGTCTGAATACTTTCCGAACCCACTGTATATTACTTACACACACATATCTATCTATCTATATATATATATATATATATATGTATACATACATATGTATATATATATGTATACATACATATGTATATATATATGTATATATATATATATATATCCATCCCACTTATTTTATTATATTGTCATTAGTTAGAAATCTGTATCATTGCCACAAAAGTGTAACAAAGCGGCACTCCAAAATAACAAGTGCAAGACAGGCTCAGGTATAATTTACCATTTATTAGCGTCACTGCTAATGGGACCCATGCAAACTCTGGGGTGTCTTCACTGACAGCTCATAAATGCTGCAATACTGAAAATGCAAAGGCTTCCATCAATGGGCCATAGGCTCAGTCACCACCATTGTGTTAACTCTCATGATCTCTCTAGATCAATGTAATTGATAGGAGATTTTTGATAATTGATTATTTCCTCAAAGGCTGGTGGTGAGCTGATTTGGTTTTAATATTATATGAATGGCATCAGAGCGGGGTTGTTTTCCCCTGGCCTCTTCTCACGAGTCCTCGTACCTCTCTTCCACCAGTAGAAAGTAGTAGAAACGGAGTACGACTGAGGAGAGAAACACCAGGTACCAAAAACAAAAATGTCTTCTCATCTCATCATACAACGCTCTTACTCTCCTAATGCCCTTTGAAAAGGACAGTTTTGGTGAGCTTCTGTCTCGTGTTGCCACACTGTAAGCTCAGAGTAGTTAATTTGGCAATGTGGTGCAGCCGTAGCTTGAAAAACAGGGACACAACTAATGTCAACAGCATATGGTGGTGACTGTCAATGCCATACTGTGTCACCGATGTGCTCTCCGAGTAAAAACACATCCTCTGACCCTATTCTCTTGCGCACAATGTAGAGGACTTTCAGTGGTTTGATGGGCTGTGATCGTCTTGAATCAGCTGATGACTGGCGAATGACCCACTCTGCTGCCCTGACAACCCTCACCGTGCCTTCAGATGGAATCAGCAATCGTTTTCACCCTAGGTTTTGACTATTGGCACAATCAGTCAACCTCTACCTGAAATGTACACAAGGGCGTTGTCCACAAGTTTTTCTTGGCCCTCCTTTCTCTTGCCAAAGCATTTGACTTCTCCCGCTCCAGTTTCCTCACTCTTGCTGAGGCTTCATCGAGTTTGGCCTTTATAGCCTTGGGGCAGGCAGGCAATGAGTAAGGGTGGTCAGTGGCCTGCCACTTGCGGCTCTTTCCCCTCTCTGCAGTGGTTCCCTGTTGCTTTGGCAAAATATATGAATACATAAGTAATAGTAAGAATTAATAACAGTTACTTTTTTTAAACATTTCAATGTTCACTTATCAATGCTGTGACCCTAAATTCATTTTTACATTCTCCAATTCTCCAACTCAGCATACTTTTAAGATATTGATCTTAATAGGCTTGTCCCCTTAGAAGGCAAAAATATGTTTTGTGGCTCTGGACGAAAATGGCTGTTTTGATTGTAAGGGTTGCCTAACCCTGTATAGTTTCAATGTTCGCACATGTTTATTCATCAAAGTGTATGAGTGACATACATAGACTTCAAACAGTACCACCTCAAATAATATTAGGCTCTTCTAATAACACCATCATAGACCTTCCTGCGTACCACCGAGATGAAGGATTTAATATGGCAAGCCATATGATGCTCTCATGAGAGCATCTCTCATTTGTTAGTGACATTCTACATGCAAATACTCACAACATCAGGCTGAGGTTCATCCTGAGGCAAGGCCATTGGAAGCTTGTCTTCCGCTCTTCTAGAATTGTTTGTGCTTCTAGTTGCAGCCGGCTGAAATAAACATAATTAAAGAAGTTGAGTGTCTAAAATGTGCTGTAATAAAAAACACATTATTTACTTGCAGAAAGAAAAACTACAGTGTGACATTGATATACCAATCTCATACACCTTGAATACCTATTGGCCAAACACATACCCTTTGAAGGTGAGCAGGGAAGCTGAACATTGTTGGCACAACACCATCTTTAAGGCGGACAGTCTGCCCCGTCCTGTCAAATTGCTCACTAGTAAAGTGGTCACTGCAGAGCACTGTCCTGCCAGCCGCAACAAAACCCTCCCGTCTTAATGCAAGTTCCCACTGTCTCCTCCTCTCTCCGGTTTTGGGAAACCTTCAGAACATGAGAAAGGTAGCCAAATATAGAAATTATTGTCAACATTTTCCACCTTACTTTACTTTAGCATTAAGGGTAAGGACAAAAATACACACCTAAATTATGATATTTTGGGGGTAATTGTATGAATTTATGCAAATTTTAAGAATAAGACAACCACACTAAGATTGATAAAAAAAAAGGTGTCCAAAAGAAACATTCAATGATTTTGTAAACAATGTTAGCAACATTCTAAAAAGGCTGGGTCAACAACAATCTTGCAATACTATTATCTCACATAACCCCACTATTCCTTTTTGTAGCAGGACTTGTATAGTACATACAGTACATCCACTAAGTAACTAGCGATTATCCTAATTATAGACGTAATATTGTCATATCTTACTGGTGAAAGGTGATCCCACGTCTTCTTGATTCAAGACTACGTAGATTAGAGCATCCATAAGCTGCACAAAAGTGAGGCATGATGCTTCACTGGTAGGCCGCGTACTTCTGTAAACACAAAGCCAGCAATGTCCTGCATCATAAATGTATCTAAATGTAAGATGTTTTTTTTACAAACCAACCCGCTTGAATCATAGCCACGTTAATAATGCTTGTAATAAACCAAACCGTTTGTAAATCCGTCAAGATTTCAGCGAATTATGAGTATTTTTGTCTGTGCAGGCATCCGGTCCAACAGCTACCATAGAACAGAACGTACCAGAAAGCATACCGTGGCAAGATACACACTCCGGTGCAGTAGGCGGCGGTGTGCACCTTTGCGATTTTGCAGTTTCGCCGGTGCGGAAGTAAACAATGAAGCTAGAAGAATAGAAGCTCTAGAATCATGGATGTATTATAATAACGTCTAGAATAGATATAACTCTAGCTGCGTTGCTTGTACAGTATCTCTCGTCTACTTCAGTGGAAATGTCTACAGTCCACAGTTTGAGGACGTTCGTCAACGAGCGACTAACTGCTGCTGCTGAGGAAATATTAGGAGTGTTTGTAAACACTATAGTAGAGTACGAGGAAGAGATACACCGTCAGCGCAGGCTGCTGGATAGCGTTTTGAGGCCTGAAATAAAGCTACACAGAACAGGTTGGTAAAATCACAAAATAAAAGATGATTTTAATAACCATAGTGTGAGTATAATAATCACATTACAAATGAGTGACAATGTCTCAGTATATTAGTGGACCAGTGGGAGTTAGGCCCCCAGCTGGTTTGGAACACAGTGGTCTCCAAAGCCTCCAGGACACACTCAAATTCATCATGAATCATGGATGATGTCATGTATTTATAGAATCGGTGATGTCACTTGAGCACACGATGATGTCACCAGTGATGTTACTCGCGCACTCAATGATGATATCATCAGTGAGTGACGTCATCATTCATTAGGTAATCATTTGGCATTAATTGGCCCTAATTACCTAATTTAAAAAATCTGCCTGCATTGCCAGACCCTTGGGTGTCTGCCCACCATGCTCCCCATATTTCTACATGGAGTGAGTAGGGGTGTAGCCTGTATGGGAGTATTATTATTTGATCGACAATATTGGTCTATCGAAATATGTAGGGATGCACTGATATGAAAACTTCAGCCAATACGATAACCAGGGGCACGGTGGCTCAGTGGTAGAGCTGTCGCCTCACAGTCAGAAGGTCCTGAGTTCGATTCTCGCCTGGGACACTGTGGGCGCTGTGGTTGTGTTCCCCCCATATCTTCAGTGCCTACTGCCCAGGTGGGGTATCTCGTCGTAAGGGCCTTTCTGGTTGTGTGGAGTTTGCATGTTCTCCCCGTGCTCCCCCAGGGGGTTCCTCCGTATATAACCCCCCCCCCACCAAAAACATGCAGAAGATCAGATTGTCATCGTCATCCGACCAGTGACGACAACATCCGAAGTTGGTCCCCGGGCGCTGTACGAGAAAGCGACCACTGCTCCTGGCCTGCCCCCCGGAGGAAAGGACATGCCTGGATGGGTTAAATGCAGAGGACACTTTTCACCGGCCACCGTCAGCATGAGTGTGTTGTGGCCGCATGCATGTGTTGTGGTGTTCGTGTGACAATAAAAGACGGGGCTTGTCCCGTTACGAGAGAGAGAGAGAGAGTAACCGATATTAACATTGCTTTATGGCGATAACCAATATTTTACTGATGTCGATATGAACACATTTCTATGATAATCAAATTGTGTACATACTGAAAAACACATGTAAACACTGTGAATTTGAAAAAGTAATGCATTCTTTATTTCCAAAACTTGAAACATCGGACCGTCCTGGTAGCTACACTAGCGCCTCCTCTGGTCAGTCGGGGCACCTGTTCGCGACCCATTTGTGATTAAAAAAAAATATATATGTCATAATACTGTGAGAGTTATACCTTTATGGCAAGGGTGTCAAAACTGTTTTTGAATGGGGGCCAGATTAGATAACAGGAAAATACCTGGGTGCCGTCTACTTAAACAAAGAGGGCTTTGATTCTATTTCTGATTGCAGGAGCCACAAGTTACAACACGTTGTATTTGTTTGATCAAGTGTTCTCTCCCCCCATTCAGACCCCCCACAGCCATCTGTCATTAAGGAGGAGGTTCTCCTTGACCAGCAGCACTGTAACCAGCAGAGGAACTCCAGTCTGAGTCAAGAGGACCTAGAGCCTCCACACATTAAAGAGGAACAGGAGGAACTCTGCACCAGTCAGGAGGGAGAGCAGCCTTTACTGTGGGAGGAGGCTGATATCTTCAAGTTGACTCCTGCTTGTGATGGAAGTGACCACAGTGAACATCAGTCTCTGTATTCAGATCCTTACCAAACTCAGAGTGTAGCTGAGAAACAGCCTCTAGCCAACATTTCATCTGAATCTGACAGAGAGGTCACTGCAGTATCAGAAAAACTGGATAGTGACCGCCAGCTCCTCTCTTACAACTGTCATGTAGCTGAGAGCCAAGCTTACAACACATCCAGCTGTGAGAATGCAGGATCAACTACGAGTACTGAGCCAGCACCAAACAAGAAACTGTACATGTGTGGCAGTTGCGGTAAAGAGTTTCCTTACATGTCACACTTAAAGATTCACACGAGAACCCACACTGCTGAAAAGCCTTTCAAATATGACTTTTGCGGGAAAATGTCCAACCAGAAGTCCGACTTGGAAAAACACATGAGAACTCACACCGGGGGAAAGCCTTTCAGTTGCAGATTCTGTGGAAAAGAATTTGCCTTTAGATCAAACTGTGACCAGCATGCTAGAATCCACACAGGCGAGAAGCCGTATGCTTGCAACACCTGTGGGAAAGAATTCAGACATGCTGGGAATTACAATAGGCATAAGCGAGTTCACACAGGTGAGAAACCCTACAGCTGTGTCCACTGCGAGAAGAGATTCAGCCATGCTCAGCATATGAAAACGCACATGAGAGTTCACACAGGTGAGAAGCCTTACAGCTGTGTCCACTGCGGCATGAGCTTTTCTGAACATTCAACTCTCACAAAGCATCTCCGAGTGCATACAGGGGAGAAACCTTACGAATGTCTTTTGTGTGGAAAAAGATTTGCTGTAAGCAGCAGTTTGAAAGTGCACACCAGAACCCACATCGGAAAAAAGCCAGAAGTGCAGCTGAAAACAAAGGCTTGAAAGAACATGTCCCGACCCATACAGAGGAAAAACCATAATAGTAGAGGAACAAACCTCCAAAAAAGGCAGTCGTTTTGGAGATACCCCTCCTCGAGGTAGAACAAAGCAAAACCATGTTTTTTCATAACTTTAGTATGTCTACCTTTACAAATGGATGGTTGTATAAACATGTTTTACTGCAGAATTAGTTCATTTGGTTGATGTTTGGATCCTCCCCAAAACTAGTGAAAATGTAGGCTTCTCCAAAAGCGACAGTGTCTGCCTTATCACATGTATCTCTGGAAATAATGATCAGAATGTCCCCAAATCAATAAAGCAAAGGTTTCATCGATACCTTTGTCCACTTTGAAATGTATACACTTAAACACATGTGAATTATAGGTGGTAATTGACTAGGAAAACAAACATGAGGAAGGTATGTATATGTCTGTCATTATTAAAGTAAGGAGATAAATCACCAAAAAATTTCATTTATATGTACCACATAGTGTTATATAGTATGTTATTTGACTATTCCCTTCACCCTCTGATGTCACCAGCCCCTAACAGGCAACTAGTGTATTGCAGCCAGCACTTAAAACAGTCAAATAGAATGGGGCCTTGTTGGTGTAAATGTGTGAAGAGAGAGAAGGTCACAAACCATAGATTAAAGCCAAAATGCTGTACTGACGTGTGTAATTATATTCATATACTGATGTGTGTATTTCTACAATGTTATGAATACTGTTTCACAAATATGCTTATGCTCAGAATTGTATGCCACCGTCTACTCCCGCCCAAGCACTAGTGTCTTCTAGAGAGAGAGTGGCGTCAGCGGAGGACCAAAATGCGTGACTCATTAGCCAATGAACAGCCAGGAAAGGGTCTCGCGCTACTTTTGCATGCTAAAATAAAGCTGATAATGTACAATTTGATTCAAGATTTTTTTTTTTTTAAGTACAACACAAACTGTCCATTTTGCTGCAACTCGACAGTGCTGCTTAATCCAGGACCTTACTTCCTGGAACTCTTGAGAGTAAAAAACTGGTCCATTGGCGTGAATGGAGATGTTGCGACTCTTCTATATACGCGACTCTTCTATATACACGGCTCTGCCAGGGACTACAGATGCAAATGATCTGCAAGCTATTTCTAGTGCAATGTATTTATTGTGCATCGTCCCACTCCCTGTCAAATAAACTATAAAGATTAACAAGGTAGGTAATTAAAATCAACAACAGGTGTTTATCAGATGTATGATTGCACTATGATGTGATGATAATAATGATCAATCAGAATTATAATAATAATGATAATAGGCATCCAGGAATTGGTGAGGGTGCTTTTTCCAACCTTTGCCTGAGGGGAGGCCCACAGTGTCAGACATTGAAAGCCCCTGCTCTGTCATCAATCATTATACTACACACTCCGGTGCAGTAGGTGGCGGTGTGCACCTACATGGTTTGCGGTTTTGCAATTTCTCCGGCGGAAGTAAACAATGAACACGTCTTCTTGTGCCAAAGCAGACACCTTTAACAAAGAGCGTGGAAGGAAAGAGACGACACTCCGCCCATTTTTGGAAACAGAATGCGCCTCGCAGTGGTCAGCTGCGGTAGCGCTGGCCCCTATAATCAGCCTCTCTAAACAGTAACTCAACGGGAGTTGAACCTCGGGTCCTTTTCATTAGGTATTTCTCTTGAAAAAACTAAACAAAACGAAAAATTTTGCTTAGTTTCCACAATATGATTGTTGTTTTACATCCCTGCACTACACCACTTCAATCAAGATTTGCAGTACGCCCGGAAAAGATGTGAATCCCCAAAGTTTAGAGTGTTCTCCCATTGAGTTACTGTTTAGAGAGGCTGATTATAGGGGCCAGCGCTACCGCAGCTGACCACTGCGAGCCTGTGCGAGGTTCTTTTGGCGCTGTCACGCTTCCAAAAATAAAAAATGGCGGAGGCTGCTGGGTGCTGATGTTGCAATGGGGCAATATGGAGCTGTCATTTCTTTCCATAAAAGTTCTTTGCCTTTAATAGAGACACCCCACTGCAGGCTCCGCCAATGATAAGAAATTGCACTCTTCCGGTCTCCTAAAGGGGCGTGGTCATCAGCTTGTGATTGGATGGCTGTGGCAAAGTGGTACGTCACTTCCTGCTTCAGCACTGTACCAGAGATTTTCAGCCGCCATTTATTTTCCCATAGATATTTCGTAAAATGCGTATAAAATCGTTTTACTTCGTCGAACCAAGCGGTTCAGCTAACGCTATAATCCGGAGAGACCATATAAGATTTCACTCGGACCAAAAACAACAACAACATTGAAAAAATATTTTCTTTAAACCCGCTTTTTTTTTTAACGTTTTGGTCCCAGTGAAATGTTCTATGCTCTCTCCCGATTATAGCGTTAGCTGAACCGTTTGGTTTTAACCAGTAAAACTATGTTTATATGCATTTACGAAATGTGTATGGGAAAATAAATGGTAGATGAAAATCTCTGGTACAGTGCTGAAGCAGGAAGTAGGCGGTCACTTTGCCTCTATTGGCTTACTATTGGCTGACCAGTCTAAGTGGGCGTGGTAGTAGCGAACCCAGATACAGGAAGTGACTGGAACATGGGGTGTCTCGCTCTAAAGGTCTCTGGCGAAAGCAAAGGGCGAAAGCTAGCGTTAGTTAGCTTAGCTGAAAGACTTGATTTAGATCTAGCTGCGTTGCTTATACAGTGTCTCACGTCTACTTCAGTGGAAATGTCTACAGTCCAGACTTTGAGGACGTTCGTGAACGAGCGACTAACTGCCGCTGCTGAGGAAATATTAGGAGTCTTTGTAAAAACTATAGTAGTGTACGAGGAAGAGATCGACCGTCAGCGCAGACTGCTGGATGTCTTGAGGCCTGAGATAAAGCTACACAGAACAGGTTGGTAAAATCACAATGTTCTTTGTAGGCTACGTTGTTCTTGTTGAAACAAAGTTGATTTCTTCTTACACAACACTGCTGATTAATGGGTTCAGGATTCCGAACCCACCAATCACTGGCCAGGATTCTGACAGCAGTTTGGGGATAGAAGCCCAGACCCAGAGACAGATCTGCAGCATGCACTCTCATGGGTCTGGCGTACTGAGCCCTGTGCAAGGATTTGTGTTACTCTTTTGTGTTAATACCAGATTACTTCTGATTGGCAGAGCTTAGCTGACTAGAGACTCCCAGGACTCAGAAAAAACCCTAAAAGTAAAATGCAATTTAGATTTGATCAAGTCCCTACTGATCCAACCACTAATAACAGTATTTATTTTCTCCTGTCGGCTTCAGACCCCCCACAGCCATCTGTCGTTAAGGAGGAGGTTCTCCTTGACCAGCAGCACTGTAACCAGCAGAGGAACTTCAGTCTAAGTCAAGAGGTCCCAGAACCTCCACAGATTAAAGAGGAACAGGAGGAACTCTGTACCAGTCAGGAGGGAGAGCAGCCTTTACTGTGGGAGGAGGCTGATATATTTAAGTTGACTCCTGCTTGTGATGGAAGTGAGTGTGACCACAGTGAACATCAGTCTCTGCATTCAGATCCTTACCAAACTCAGAGTGTAGCAGAGAAAGAACCTCTAGCCAACATCTCATCTGAATCTGAGAGAGAGGGCTCTGCAGTATCAGAACCAGACATTGACCACCAGCTCCTCTCTCACAGCTGTCATGTAGCTGAGAGCCAAGCTTACAACACATCCAGCTGTGGGACTGCAGGATCAACTAGGAGTACTGAGCCAAAACCAAACAGTAAACTGTACAAGTGTGACATTTGTAGTGAAGAGTTTCTTTACTTGTCAATGTTACAACATCACATGAGAACCCACAGTGGTGAAAATCCATTCAGATGTGACACTTGTGGGAAAATGTTCACCTGTAAGTCCACCATGACAAAACACATGAGAACTCACACAGGGGAAAAGCCTGTCAGATGCAGAGTTTGTGGGAAAGGATTCACCTGCCAATCAATACATGACCAGCATTTTATCATCCACACAGGCGAGAAGCCTCATGCTTGCAACAGCTGTGGGAAAAGATTTGGTCGTGCCGACCATTTGAAAAGGCACATGAGAGTTCACACAGGTGAGAAACCATACAGCTGTGTCTACTGCGAGAAGAGATTCAGTCTTGCTCAGCATTTGAAAACGCACATGACCGTTCACACAGGTGAGAAACCTTACAGCTGTATCTACTGCGGGAAGGAGTTTGCCGATGGCTCACATTTCACAAGGCATCTCCGACTGCATACAGGAGAGCAACGTTTTGCTCTCAGCTCAACTTTGACCGTGCACACCAGAACCCACGCAGGAGAAAAGCTGTAGAAGTGCAGCACCAGCAGGAAAGCTTTCACTAAAAAGCACACGCTGAAACTACACGAGGAGCCATACAGGGAACTCACCAGCAGCATCTGTGGAGAAGGGTTCTCCCATCCCACCGGGGTCATGTGATGAAAAGTCAGGACAGTCACAGTCACCCTGTCAGTCACTCATGAACGTCGAGTGAATTTAGTGGGGAAATGGCTGTAACTCGGGATAGGAAGGAGTCAGGATTCTAGGGGTGAGGAGGATTAGTGGCTAGGGTCATGTTTGGATGAGAGGGGGGGAGCGCTGCGGTATATTCTTACATATTCCTGTTGTGTGCTTATTTTCTGCTTCCTTTTCTTTGCTGAATCCTGTTACTTTTGATCATACCAGCAAACATTCCCCACAAGTATAAATCATTTCATCTTATTCTTTTCTTAATGTGCTGCTCTGGATTTGCCATGTTCATGTGACCCAAGCCAACCCTCATATGAATGAGGGTATAGTTGAATTAGACAATATTGATTTGGCAAAATGTATTGATGACCATTTTGGTGATTAGCTTTGCTGTTTGTGAGGAAAGTTTTGTACCTACAACTAATGGCAATTAAAAAGTTTGTAAAAAAAAAACGTATATTTAAGTCTCAGTCATTAGGGCTAGACATTAGTGAAGTGAGAATTTATTGTGTATTGATCGGCAACTTTATAAACAATTATAGATTTTATTGATGTGAGCAATTCTACAGAGAATAACTTGTCATACACACAGAGGGGTAGCCATAGAGCTAAACAGTGACTGCCTATTTCGAGTGGATCTGGTTCCAGGTAGTGAATTTACCACTCATTTCTCCATTCACATTTCAGAAAATCCTTATATAAAGAGTTTTAAGCCTGGAGCCAAGCCAACCAGCTAGATTCAAGATTGTAATAGCCATATAATAGTAAGTAAACATGTTACAAATGAGGAATTTGTCTTTGTGCAGTAGGCTATGCAGCGCAGCGATCACATAATACAAAATATGGAGCAGACAGAAAGACAGTCTTCAAATTATAAAGTGACATATAGTGGAGTCCATATAAATGTCCTTGTAATAAGTCCATGTAAAATGTCCAGTAAGTCCTTAAGTGATGTATAATGGTGAGAGGGGGTTGTGTCCATGGCAGAATGTCCTTGTAAAATGACCATGTAAAAGTCAATTTAAAATATCAAGTAAAGCCTTTTAAGTGTCTGGGATAATAGCCAATCGTTGCAGAGCCGGATTGCTCAGGGGGCATTGGGGGGAGGGAGTCCTGATTTTGGAGGACTTTCGGGTCTCATTGAAGAGGCGGGTAGCAGTTGGGTAGAATTTGTCCCAGTGATGGGAAGTTCTGGTACGTACTGCAAAACATCAGTCTTCTGCCATGGGGGAGGACCCTGAAGAGTTTATGTCCTGGATGTGTGGGGTCTGCCATAATTTTCTTAGACCGCTTTAGCATCCTAGCAGTGTGTATGTCCTGAATGGATGGCAGGCTACACCCGACCACCTTTTCAGCTCCGCGGATGATGCGCTGCAGTCTGGAGATGTCCTTGGAGGCAGCAGCAGCATAGACGGTGATTGAGGAGGTGTGGATGGACTTGACAGTGGAGGTGTGCTGGTGTAGCTACAGATGAATCGTGATAAAACTTGATTAGAAGAAAACTAAATTGGAAAACAGAAAAAGGGCACAAAATAAATAAATCCATACTTCAAAGTAAATTCTAAAAAATCGTACTTGCTAGTGTAGGTTTAATAAACATACCAAAGGTCATGTAATATCTTAGTGGTTCTCAACCCGTGGGGCTCCCTCCCTTGTATACTTTCATGGTGATAATTTCTGAGGTGCGCTACAGTACTTGGTGTAAAAAGGTTGAGAACCACTGTAAATATGCAGAGATGGGCGAAAATACATCAAAAAGTATTTTGATACAAATTACAAATACTTGCTCAAAAAATGTATCACAATTCAAATACAAAATAGTGGTCTGAAAAATGTATTTGAAATACAAATATGTATTTTGTATTTTGAAAATACATAAAAATACATTTTATAAAAACCGATAAAGAGCTGCAACGATTAGTCAATTCATCGATTCATTGCCAAATATTACATTAATTGCCTATTTTGATAATCTATTAATCATTTTGAGCCATTTCTTTCAGGAAACATTTCCTAATTCTCTGATTCCAGCTTCTCAAATGTGAAATGTTCTGGTTTCTTTAGATGGTAAATCATTTCTTTAGTTGTCTGTAACAGTATTCTCCTTTGTGTACGCGAACACACTACAGTTCTTCCATTTCAGTTTTAGCTGTTTTTCAGCACAGCTTATTTCTCCCTGACTCAAGACCCACCCTACTCTGCCTCTGACTTGTGCATGGCTGAGTTTGTTCTGAGGGTAAGCCAATCAGAGGCGGAGTAGAAGTGACATGTCACATTGCGTTTTTCTTTATTCCACAGTTTAAACCTGTGTCAATGTTAAAAATGTGTCAATTTGAGAATAAAATGACATAACATAAATAAAAAAAGTATTTAAAATACACAAAATACAAGGTCTGAAAGTATTTTGATACAAATTACATCTTATTTTTCTCGGACCAGCCAAATACAAATTACAAAATACACAAATGTATTTGAAATACATATTTTAAATACATGTATTTAAAATACTGCCCATCTCTGTAAATATATACACTTTATGTCAGAGGTTTTCAAAGTGGGAGGCGGGACTCCCCAGGGGGGTTTCAGGGAGGCTCAGTGAATGGAACGCGAAATATATTACAAAATAAGATCACATTGACTAACCTACAGTAAATGTGTTATTTGGTGAAAGAGCTAGTTCAGAGATGCAGTACAGTAGTTTGGGGGAATTAGCTGTTTTTCCAGAGTCCGAATTAAATAAATGCCTTCAGACCATAGATAGACTATAGCTTCAGACAGACATTTTATGATGACGACGACAATGATTATTATTATTATAGGCTATTTGGTGTAGTCTAAAGTAGGCAATGTCAAACAGCAATATCAGGAATCTTGGCTCAGTTATTGAGCTATGGGATCAAAGAATATAATCATGATGCTAGGGAGGCCCATAGTGTGAGACTTTGAAAGCCCCTGCTTTGCCGCTTTATGTCATCATTATACTACGCACTCCGGTGCAGTAGGTGGCGGTGTGTACCTTACATTGTTTGCGATTTTGCTATTTCTCCGGCGGAAGTAAACTCTTTTGCGAAAGCTAGTTAGAGCAGAGTTGCTTTAGCTTTAGCTGCGTTGCTTGTACAGTGCGTCTACTACTTCAGTGGAAATGTCGACAGTCCAGAGTTTGAGGACGTTCGTCAACGAGCGACTAACTGCGGCTGCTGAGGAAATATTAGGAGTGTTTGTAAAAACTATAGTAGTGTACGAGGAAGAGATCGACCGTCAGCGCAGGCTGCTGGATGTCGTTTTGAAGCCTGAGATAAAGCTACACAGAACAGGTTGGTAAAATCACAATGTCCTTTGTAGGCTACGTTGTTTTATTGAAACAAAGATTGGGGTTGGTCGTTCATATTGTAGCATGCTGAGGGAAGTGGGCGGAGTTAAGATAATCTCTCTGCCGGAGTTACTGCCACTGCTAAACACTTAGCTTGCTACAATATTATATTACGCAATGATTTCACCTTAAAATAAGCCCGATTTGAAACAATTGACAAATCCACTATAATGCAAGGATTTACGTTACTATTTTGTGTTAATACGAGATTACTTGTGATGGGCAGAATTTAACTGACTACAGACTTCCAGGACTCGGAAATAATCCTAATATTTGAAATACAAGTTTATGTTTGATCAAGTCCCTACTGTTCCTATCACTATATTAGCAATGTTATTTTCTCCTCCACCCTTCAGGCTCCCCACAGCCATCTGTCGTTAAGGAGGAGGTTCTCCTTGACCAGCAGCACTGTAACCAGCAGAGGAACTTCAGTCTCGGTCAAGAGAACCCAGAGCCTCCACAGATTAAAGAGGAACAGGAGGAGCTCTTCACCAGTCTGGAGGGAGAACAGCCTTTACTGTGGGAGGAGGCTGATATATTTAATTTGACTCCTGCTTGTGATGGAACTGACCACAGTGAACATCAGTCTCTGCATTCAGATCCTTACCAAACTCAGAGTGTAGCAGAGAAAGAGCCTCTAGTCATCATATCATCTGAATCTGACAGAGAGGGCTCTGCTGTATCAGAACCAGACAGTGAGCGCCAGCTCCTCTCTCACAACCTTCATGTAGCTGAGAGCCAAGCTTACAACACGTCCAGCTGTGAGAACGCAGGATCAACTAGGAGTACTGAGCCGACACCAAACAACAAACTGTACAAGTGTGACATTTGTAGTGAAGAGTTTATTTACTTATCAATGTTACAACATCACATGAGAACCCACAGTGGTGAAAATCCATTCAGATGTGACACTTGTGGGAAGATGTTCACCTGTAAGTCCACCATGATAAAACACATGATAACTCACACAGGAGAAAAGCCTGTCAGATGCAGAGTTTGTGGGATAGGATTCACCTGTCAATCACTACATGACCAGCATTTTATCATCCACACAGGCGAGAAGCCTCATGCTTGCAACAGCTGTGGGAAAAGCTTCAGCCGTGCTGAAAATTTGAAAAGGCACATAAAAGTTCACACAGGTGAGAAACCTTACAGCTGTATCTATTGCGGGAAGAGATTCAGCCTTGCTCAGCATTTGAAAAGGCACATAAGAGTTCACACAGGTGAGAAACCTTACAGCTGTGTCTACTGCGGGAAGAGCTTCAGCCTTGCTCAGCATTTGAAAACGCACATGAGAGTTCACACAGGTGAGAAGCCATACACCTGTGTCTACTGCGGGAAGGAGTTTGCTGACCGCTCATATTTCACAAGGCATCTCCGAGTGCATACAGGAGAGCAACGTTTTGGTCTCAACTCAACTTTGACAGTGCCCACCAGAACCCACGCAGGAGAAATGCTGTAGAAGTGCAGCACTAGCAGGAAAGCTTTGACTAAAAAGCACATCCTGAAACTACATGAGGAGCCATACAGGGAAGAGACACTGTAGACGCCATACAGATGCAGCGTCTGTGGAGAAGGGTTCACCAGGAGCTCAAACCCGAGGATACCTCAGGTTTGAGCTCCTGGACAGGCATGTGCTTCCTCACTGAGGAAGCACATACTAGAGTTGCACAGAGTGCCAGTGCTTAAAGTCTCCTGAACTCCTGAAAGTTTTTCTCTCCATGATTTTTTTTTAATGACCTGGGGCCTGTTTCTTGTGAAGCAGGATTAGTGGGTTGGTGGCATTGTGCTTCTGGGCAACAGTGTTCCCATTCCAGATTCTGGTATTTATATTTTTCTTACATATTCTAGTGGTGTGCTTATATTCTGTTAACTTGTCTCTGCTGAATCCTGTTACTTTTGATCATGCAGCGAATTTATTTCCCACAAGGATAAATAATGTAATTGTTTCTTAACTCATTGAGTGCCAATGACGTCTAAAGACGTCAATTCAAATAGTAACGTAGAGTGCCAATGACGTCTAAAGACATCAATTGCGTTTTTTGACGGTGGGACGTGGATCAAAGCCTGATGCATCTCCTGTGAAAGTATGGGGGATTTTGGATGTGTATATGCTATTTTACGGACCCATTAGGTGGCGACAGTGCTCTCCAGATTTGAGAAAGGTGAGGAAAAACAGCAGAAAAAGCCGTGATGAAACGGAAACCGATGCATGCTGGAGCCAGAGCGGCACAGATTGCTCTGGCTGGAGCCAACGTTAGCTGCGGACAGCAGCCAATCCGCTCCCACAACTGAGCCCCTCTGTCTCTGCTGCGATAGTTTCTCCACACGATTAGCCGCCAGAAAAGAAAACCAAAGCCAAACCATTCTCATGAGAATGGTTTGGCTTTTCGGTGTCGTGCTGGGAGCCGGCCACAACGGCGGAGCGCTCCGAAAATAGACTCTGGGTGCAGCGCACTTTGAAACGCGCAGCAGAAAGCCCAGAATCGGACGCAGCTTCATCCCAGCTCACAACCGAAACCCCAGAAACGTCAGACGAACTCAGCGAGCCCGATCCAGACTCCCCCGACGAGCGGCCACCATCCAAACGTGGATCCGCAGCCAGCAGAGACTCGCCACCCGACGCAGGCAGCAGAGACTCGCCTGACACACGCAGCAGAGCCACCAGAGACACTCCCACGGAGGAGGAGTTTGAGTTGAGGGGGGTGGGGGTGCTGTTTTATTGAAGGAAATTACTGTTCAGATGTTTCAGGTCTGAAAATATTAGCTTCAGAGTCAGTGATTTGCTTGAAATGCTTCATTTCACAAAAGGCTCATTATCTCAGCTTCTAGTTTGTTTTTGGTGAAATCAACCTATCTTCTCCGGCTGATAACTAAAGAACGGAAAATGATATCAATAAACTTTTTTTTGCTGATGATACAAGAGAGTCTCATCATTCTTTCGGCGTGTTCGGTGTTTACATAGTAATATCACACAATATTCTGTGGGTCTTGAGTTATCACTGAAAACGCTCTGAAAGGGCTGGCACTGGGAGCATCCGTTTTCCAAAAGTGGCTGGCACTCAATGAGTTAATGTGCTGCTCTGGATTTGTCCATCATGTGACCTGACCCTCATTATGTGAATGAGGGTATAGTTGAATTAGACAATACTGCGTTGACAAAATGTATTGATGACCCAGTTGGTGATTAGCTTTGCTGTTTGTGAGGCAAGTTTTGTACCTACAGCTAATGGCAATTAAAAAGTTTGTAAAACCTATTATGTTTCAGTCTGTCATTAGGGCTAGACATTATTGAAATGTGAATTTATTGAGTATTGAGCAACTTTAGAAACAATTATAGATTGATGTGACCAATTTTAGAATGGTAAGTATTAGTACAACAAGAATCCTACTTACAGTAGAATACTGTAGTGTAACTTGACCTATACACATACAGAGGTAGCCATAGAGCTCAACAGTGACTGCCCATTTCGAGTGGCTCTGGTTCCAGGAAGTAAATTTCCCATTCATTTCTCCATTGACATTTCAGAAAATCTTTATATAAAAAAAGAGTTTAAGCCTGGAACCAAGCCAACCAGCTACAAATGAATCGTGAGCCATAAAATATATGATTCGAAGCAAACAAATTGGAAAATGGAAAAAAGGCACAACATAAAATAAGTCCACACTTGGCTTAAAATACATTATAAGAAATGTTACTTTTAATTTTTGTTGATTTTCTTTTTGTGGCCCCTATTCTCAATTTCAAATGCAATACGAGGAATCAGCATGACATCACGACACTGCAAATCCCCGGGAAGCGCAGCAGTTAACTATTATGAGTTGTTCCAAACAAACGTTCATATCTCAAAAACTATACATGACATCGCTTATATTTTGACATTCTGAGTGAGAGCAGAAGTAGCTCAAGAGTCTGATGTATAATATATGCATGTCATTCTAAAAGTGTGTGAACTGTTGCTTTTTTATGTAAACAACATAGCCGGGGCTAGAGTGAGACATTCAAGGCTGGCTCCATAGGTCCCATTGTCGTTTTCCCCCAGTGACAGGGTTTGTTTACCAAAATGCTGCTCGGCGGATCCCTCGTATAATCCTGATACTACTAGGATCCAAGTCAATCCAACACACAAAACTGTTATCAAAGGGAGGTGCAGTAGAGAGTCCCTTTCTTTTTTAAATCTGTGTTAGATTTGGACATACTTTGTTTGAACGGGCAGGAGAGAGGGGATGGTGGTGGTGTTATTGTTTTTTCTTCATCTGTGTTAGATTTGGACATAAGGGCCTGAAGTCCATTTTGTTTATTATGGACAAGACTGCTTCAGATAAATGTGAGGACATTTGATTTGGAAAAGGAATTACTTTGTGCAGGTACGTATTTGTCTCCGTTCAGGACATAGGTTTAAAGTAACAAGACTGAAGATAATGAAATAAGATAATATGCATTATGTGTAATACACACTCCGGTGCAGTAGGTGGCGGTGTGCAGCTACATTCGTTGGTTTGCGATTTTGCAATTTATCCGGCGGAAGTAAACACTACTAGCTTGAAGCTTCTCGCTCGCTAGTTAGCTGTGAGCTGCGTTGAAAGATTTGCTTTAGCTGCGTTGCTTGTACCGTATCTCACGTCTACTTCAGTGGAAATGTCTACAGTCCAGAGTTTGAGGACGTTCGTCAACGAGCGACTAACTGCGGCTGCTGAGGAAATATTAGGAGTGTTTGTAAACACTATAGTAGAGTACGAGGAAGAGATCGACCGTCAGCGCAGACTGCTGGATAGCGTTTTGAAGCCTGATATAAAGCTACACAGAACAGGTTGGTAAAATCATCAGACATGGGTCACTTTGGTCCAAGTCAGTAAGTCCCAAGTCATTTTGTTTTGGTCAAGTCAAGTCTAGTCCTTAGTTAGGCATGTCAAGTCACTCCCCCCCCCCCTCCCCAATATACTGCAGCCTTACCTTTATGAAGAAAAAAGGTATTAGTACCATAAGTTTCTAATAGTATTATATTAGAATAGTATTATTATTGGCCAATTTACCTAACCTGTTCAAAATGTATTACAATGAATTGATTTGTATTATAATTACTCATGATCCAGTGAGAGGAGCGTGACTGACATCCAGTCATCCAATCATGATCATGCCATTTCCAGCTTACACTCAGAATCAGAATCACATTTATTGCCACAATAATATGCAAACATTACATATGAGGAATTAAGGCTGTGTGCCCCATTATATCTTTAATGACATCATCAGTGTGTGTGCCCCCCTATGACATCACTGATCAGTCTTGTCACAATGCCTCCTTATGTGTCTGTGTGCGTGCGTGTGTGTGTGTGTGTGTGTGTGTGTGCGTGCGTGCGTGCGTGCGGGCGCGCACTTTTGACATCATCACTGATGACATCACATCATTAGCTAATAGAGGGTATGCATGTGATGTCACAGAGGCAGAAGCCACTGTGGGGTCACGCCCATTGAGTCACAGCAAGACTGAGCTTGAATGCAGTAATCAACCTAGATAACTGACACCTGCTGCTCAGGGAGGAACTTGACACTAATTTTGACACTCATTCCTGATTGAGGGGGCGTGTTTCAGTGGGTGTGCATACCCTCTATTAGCCTAATTAAAAAATCCGGCTCTGTCAGGTCACCCGCACTGGTGCCCTTTACACACCCTGAAAGTTTCAGCCCAATCGCACTTAAAACGGCATAGCTGTGGCCGGACACAGAGCAGAGCTGACACAGAGCTGAAAACAAACCAACAAACATTGCCCACATACTCAATTTTATATAGATAGACACACACACACACACAGGTTTAAAATACATGCTACAGCATGCGCTGGGACGCCTCATCAGTGATGTTAGCTGGGGTCGTAAGGTGTTTCGGGTCTCTCAACATCATACACCCTCGCACAGTAGACCCAGCCGAGGCCGATTAAGACCCCGACCCGCGTCCCAAAAGCAGCCGCTCATGGATCAGCCTTCCTACTCTGTCTGCAACGTTGCCCGCGGAAGGGTTGATCACGCCCAATCCGCTGCAATAGAGTTAGTGCTACACCGCAGTATTGTAAGACCCTTCATTGCATGGAGGGTCTAAAGCCCTGTGTGGGTGACTCCAGGCCGGCCTCCTCCTACGTCTCACCAGACCCTCCCGGGGTAAAGGCAATCCTACCATGGGCAGAGAGGACGCCTCAAGAAGGCCTGTGCGCTGCACGTCATTCGCCTGCGGCGAGCACCTCACTCTAGCCTGAAGGACCCCAGGCTGCGCCGATCTTTGCACAGATTTTCACGAGGCTAATCCATAGCGTTTGTGGATTTCTCCCTAACGAGAGCCAGGATGGGGTGCTAATCCCATCCCGTACCGGATGCCGTCTCTCCAACCGTCAACTGTCTCTCCAGCTTGTCACCAAACTATACTTGGTTGTCACCTAAGCCGTTTTCCCACATGCGCTTTGTACCGCTAAATGACCGGAACGTGGTCTAATGCCTGCATGTGAGAAAGTCGTCGTGCCGGTATAAGCGCGACCCCGTCGTCGCGGTGATTTCACCAGTTTCGAGCCAGTCAGAAGAGCGGTATGCCGTGAGAAAGGGGTCCAGTCATTTTCCGCGACACCGGTCCTTCTCTCATCATGGGCGAGGTGTACACACGTTGCTTAACGTTCACTTCCAGCTTGCATCATCTAGTCATTCGCGCACATCAAAGCAAACTACTTCCACATTTTGCTTCGTGCATTTCGTCGCTGTGCAATGAAAGCCACTTATCTCCAAATCGCCAACTTTTCAGGAAATGAAAAAAAACCCGTGCTCTTAAAATACTGAACACCACGTTGTCATATTTGACACGTCTTCATTGTAGGGATGGGCATCGAATTTCGAATTTTCGAATAATCGTTGTTATTATCAAGGTCGACTTTTATTATTGAAATTCGAAATTCGTTTTTTGAATTTTTTTTTTTTTTTTTTTTTTTTTTTTTTTGTGAGTGAAATGTTGCATTGTCTCCCCTGATTCTAAGAATAGTCGAATCGCTTGGTTTGAGCAAGTAAAACAATTTTTATAAGCAACCTCTCCCTCTTCATGGGATTTCATCCGCCATTCATTTTTCCATAAACCTTGCTTAAAATGCTTATAAAAATTGTTTTACTTGCTCAAACCAAGCGATTCGACTATACTTAGAATCAGGGGAGACAATGCAACATTTCACAAACATTAAAAAAAAAAAAAAAAAACATTTTTTTTTTTTTTTCGAATTTCGATTAAAAGTCGACTTTGGCCAGCGAATTTCGAATAGTGTTTTTGCTAGAAATGCCCATCCCTACTTCATTGTAGACAGTTTATCGCTGAATGTGTCATTACATTATTAATATCTTACCTGAATAAGCTCAAATGCTGTTACAGGATTATCACACCGAGTCTGGGGCACTTTCTGCTGGCCAGACAGCAGCGTGTGGGAGCCTGCCTTTTAGAGCGCCAGCACGAGCCGCTGTGCTCCAGGCAGCGGGGACGCGCGGGCGGAGCTCTTCACTCTGCCAAGCCGGGGAGAGTGGCTCTGTCATGGGTTGAGCAGTCCCGGACTAACGTGACATTATTCTTGTCAGAAACAACTTCGATTTGCATACTTTAAATGAGTTTGCAGCCCAAGGACAACCCGAAAACACCTTATTGATCTAAACCCGACCCCCCAAATAAGCTCCCCCCGCCCCCCAACATACAGGCAATTTAGCTCCTAGATTCCCACATGCCCGCGCTGAGGTGTGAAGGGAAATTCTGGGAAATGTCCGATATTGACTTACAGGTAATTTTCAGGTACGCATGTGGGAAAACGGCTCTAGTCTATTCCTAAGTGTCACTGGCCAGGGGAGCCAGGATTCTAGGTTTAAAATACATGCTACAGCATGCGCTGGGACGCGTCATCAGTGATGTTAGCTGGGGTCGTAAGGTGTTTCGGGTCTCTCAACCTCATACACCCTCGCCCAGTAGACCCAGCCGAGGCCGATTAAGACCCCGACCCGCGTCCCAGAAGCAGCCGCTCACGGATCAGCCTTCCTACTCTGTCTGCAACGTTGCCTGCGGAAGGGTTGATCACGCCCAATCCGCTGCAATAGAGTTAGTGCAGAAAAATATATTTGGTATAAAATCTGCAGAAACTCTGTTAACACTCTGATCACCCTACACAAACAAAGAGGGCTTTGATTGCATTTCTGAATCTGATCACAGGAGCCACAACAGATAATATTTGTTTGATCAAGTGTTCTTTCCTTTCTCCTCCCCCTTCAGACCCCCCACAGCCATCTCGCATTGAGGAGGTTCTCCTGGACCAGCAGCACTGTAACCAACAGAGGAACTTCAGTCTGGGTCAAGAGGGCCCAGAGCCTCCACAGATTAAAGAGGAACAGGAGGAACTCTGCACCAGTCAGGAGGGAGAGCAGCCTTTACTGTGGGAGGAGGCTGATATCTTTAAGTTGACTCCAGCTTATGAGGGAAGTGACCACAGTGAACATCAGTCTCTGCATTCAGATCCTTACCAAACCCAGAGTGTAGAAGAGAAAAAGCCTCTAGCCAACATCTCATCTGTATCTGACAGAGAGGGCTCTGCAGTACCAGAACCAGACAGTGACCACCAGCTCCTCTCTCACAACCTTCATGTAGCTGAGAGCCAAGCTTACAACACATCCATCTGTGAGAATGCAGGATCAACCAGGAGTACTGAGCCGAAACCAAACAAGAACCTGTACAAGTGTGGCAGTTGCGCTAAAGGTTTTCCTACATTGGCATACCTAAAAACTCACATGAGAACCCACACTAGTGAAAAGCCTTTCAAATGTGACCTTTGTGGGAAAACATGCAACCAGAAGTCCGACTTGGAAAAACACATGAGAACTCACACTGGGGAAAAGCCTTTCACATGCGGAGTTTGCGGAAAAGGATTCACCATTCAATCGAACCACGACCAGCATGTTAGAATCCACACAGGTGAGAAGCCGCATGCTTGCAACACCTGTGGGAAGAGATTCAGCCGTTCTCAGAATTTGAAAACGCACATGAGAGTTCACACAGGTGAGAAACCGTACAGCTGTGTCCACTGCGAGAAGAGATTCAACCGTGCTGAGAATTGGAAAAGGCACATGAGAGTAGTTCACACAGGTGATAAACCTCACAGCTGTATGTACTGTGGGAAGAAGATTGCCAGTCGTTCAGATCTCAAAACGCATATCCGGGTGCATACAGGGGAGAAACCTTTTCAATGTCTTTTGTGTGGGAAAAGATTCGCTGTCAGCAGAAATTTGAAACTGCACACCAGAACCCACACAGGGGAAAAGCCATAAGTGCAGCACTTGTGGGAAAGCTTTCGCTTGAAAGAACACGTTCGGACCCATACAGAGGAAAACCCATAAGATACAGTCTCTGGGGTTCAGTCGCAGAACAAACCTGAACAAGCTCACGACTGTCCAAAATAAATTACTTGATAT
This sequence comes from Poromitra crassiceps, assembly GCF_964638095.1. NCBI lineage: Eukaryota > Metazoa > Chordata > Actinopteri > Beryciformes > Melamphaidae > Poromitra > Poromitra crassiceps. The sequence goes on along the minus strand of NC_139631.1, from coordinate 3,660,772 downwards.
GAGAAAATGTTAACAAGAAGAACTAAGAGAATCCCATAGAGAACACTGTAAATACCAGGGCACTTTTATTTTTCTTCTCCAAACAATTTTTGGTGGGCATGGAACAAGTAGTAGTTTATCAAGCATGCAATAGAATGTGGAGCTTCAGCAATGGCTTCATCTGTATCAGCCAAGAGTACGCACACTTTCATTTCAACCAAACACTTCACCATCTGATTTCACCAGTTGGTTTCCCTCTCTGGATGAAGTTGTGCTAATCAGTGGAATCGGCTGCTGTAGTGTTGAGCTGGAATGAGAACCTGCATATTGTTGATTCATAATGTCCTCAACTCTCCAACGTGATAGCTGATGTGTGGTGAGCGTTCTGGCGCAATCTGGCTGCCGTGCATCACCCAGGTGGGTGCTACACATCAGTGGTGGATGAGTTTGAGTTTCCCCCCCCCCATTTGTGAAGCACTTCGAGTATCTAGAAAAGGCGCTACATGTGTATCATAGCTGCTTCTCTCACCAGAATATTTTTATTCCATTAGTTCTACTTTATATTCTCTTTAACCTCCATAGAGCATCTTTTGTATTGTAAATTCCTACTTATCACTCAAGACCTAATTTGTGTGTGTCTATTGTATATATTGGAATTCACTTTTGATTTTTAGTAATTTTATCTCTTGATTGATGTAATCTAATTACCTACTGTGGCAATAAAAGTGATTATCATTCTCATATAAATGCAATCAATTATTATTATTATTATTAGTTTGTTTCCAGTTCATTTATATTTAAATTTCAAAGAAATCCCCCTTTCTCTTTTGTTTTACTTCAATACGTCCATGATGTCCCCAAAGGCTATGAGTAATCATGTCTTATAATCATGATCTCAATATCAATCAGAATGGGCACTCTTAGAGCACAGACGTCCACCAAGGCTATTTGCTAAATGTGGACTTTAGAGAATGTGAAGTTGTGTTTGGGTATCATTTGTTTACGAGCCATGTTGTGAGGATCCCGCTGCCTTCCTTTCTGTTGGTCAGTTGGTGGCTATGTTTTGATTTGCTGTCGTGATTCTGAAAGAATGTTGCCATGGTAGGTCAGAGTCTCATTTAGCAAGAAGAACCAGGAAGCAACCTATATGTGATTTCTGTTTGTTTATTTCAGTTCAGGGTCTGTAATCCGGTCTTGGGCTGCCAAATCATATGGATCTATGTTGGTTGGTTTGTTCAAATGCTGTTGCTTGGCCTTGAGATTAAATTTCTTCGGTAGGCTGCCTCTTTCTCTTTTCCCTTCTCTGTCTCTTCCCTTCTCCATGACGATTTAACCAACGTTTTAGCCGAACAGAACAAAAGGTAAGCAGTTAACCACCCAGGCACAGGTAAACAGTGCATTCCTTACAAGATGGTGGCGCCCCTCAACATGGCGGGCCTCCACATAGGAGAGGGTTAGCGGAAGCCATCTTCAGCCTTTACATCAACATGGAGCCAACATGGCCGCTCCAGAGTCAAAGATAGTGGGAAGAAATCCCACTGCGGCCTCTTCCACCTCAGGTGGCTGAAGGTCGTGCCGCCTCCAACAGCATGCTGACCGACTGCATCTATGTATTTATGTATTTATCTATCAGAAAAATATCTATAGATATATATATATGTCAATCAGATGATCATGTACAATGTGCAGTGAGTTTAAGTTTAATAAATGACAACCTATGCTCAACAAATAGTGCTGCCCCTGTCCTTGGTTCTGAAATAACAGCTATGTTTTTATAGGGTACATAAAACTTTAACAATTGTATTTTTTGATCAAGTGTTCCTTCCTGTCTCCTCCCCCCTACAGAACCCACACAACCATCTCGCATTGAGGAGGTTCTCCTTGACCAGCACCACCGTAGCCAGCAGAGGAACTTCAGTCTTGGTCAAGAGGACCCAGAACCTCCACAGATTAAAGAGGAACAGGAGGAACTCTGCAGCAGTCAGAAGGGAGAGCAGCCTTTACTGTGGGAGGAGGCTGATGTCTTTAAGCTGACTCCTGCTTATGATGGAAGTGACCACAGTGAACATCAGCCTCTGCATTCAGATCCTTACCAAACTCAGAGTGTAGCAGAGAAAGAGCCTCTAGCCAACATCTCATCTGGATCTGACAGAGAGGGCTCTGCAGTATCAGAACCAGACAGTGACTGCCAGCTCCTCTCTCACAACTATCATGTAGCTGAGAGCCAAGCTTACAACACATCCAGCTGTGAGAATGCAGGATCAACTAGGAGTACTGAGCCGACATCAAAAAGTAAAATGTTCAAGTGTGGCAGTTGTAGTGAAGAGTTTCTTTACTTATCAATGTTACAACATCACATGAGAACCCACAGTTGTGAAAAGCCATTCAGATGCAGAGTTTGTGGGATAGGATTCACCTGTCAATCGATACTTGACCAGCATTTTATCATCCACACACACACCCATGCTTGCAACAGCTGTGGGAAAAGATTCAGCCATAGTGGGGATTTGAAAAGGCACATAAGAGTTCACACAGGTGAGAAACCATACAGCTGTGTCTACTGCGGGAAAAGCTTCAGCCGCACTGAGAATTTGAAAAGGCACATAAAGGTTCACACAGGTGAGAAACCGTACAGCTGTCTCTCTTGCGGGAAGAGATTCAGCCTTGCTCAGCATTTGAAAACCCACATGAGAGTTCACACAGGCGAGAAGCCGTAGAGCCGTATGTTTGACGGCTCATATTTCACAAGGCATCTCCGAGTGCATACAGGAGAGCAATGTTTTGCACTCAGCTCGACTTTGACAGTCCACACCAGAACCCACGCAGGAGAAAAGCCGTAGAAGTGCAGCACTAGCAGGGAAGCTTTCACTAATGTGCTGCTCTGGATTTGTCCATCATGTGTTATGACCCAGGGGATCATAATCCGTGTGTATTTGTATCCTGCTGTGTTGTCATTATGTTAATGAGGCTAGAGTTGAATTAGACAATACTGGGTTGACAAAATGTATTGATGACCAGTTGTGTGAGGGAAGTTTTGTACCTACAACTAATGGCAATTAAAACGTTTGTAAAAACTTATGTTTCAGTCTCAGTCATTAGTGCTAGACATTATTGAAATGTGAATGTATTGAGTATTGATGAGCAACTTATTGATTAGCAACTTAGCAAATTATAGATTTGATTGATGTAACCAATTTTAGACTGGTAGGTATTCGTACAACAAGAATCCTACTTAGAGTATTACTTAATCCTACTTAGTGTAATTTGACTACATTCACATGAGGGGGCAGAAAATTGAACTGAGGGTACAAAGCCCTATCACGCCCCCTCGTAGCGCCGGGCCGATTTGACATAGCCTACATAATGGTAGCCATAGAGCTCAACAGTGACTGCCCATTTCGAATGGCTCTGGTTCCAGGAAGTAAATTTCCCATTCATTTCTCCATTGATTTGAAGCCAAGTTCAACAAATTGGAAAATGGAAAAAGGCACAACATAAAAATAAATAAGTCATTCATAAATAAGTAATAAGAAGTCATTTCTGTTGATTTTCTTTTTGTGGCCCCTATTCTCAATTTCAAATGCATCATAGTCATTAATTTCTAGTGACTTGGATCCTAGCAGGCTAGTATCATAGTCAGACTATGATACCACTATTATCCAAGTCACTAGAAATGATCTCTCATACTGTGCAAAACGGTTATCAAAAGAAGGTAAAGGGGAGTTTGTTTATTTATTTATTTATTTATTCTAATTAATTCATCTTTTTATTTATTTATTTGTTCATTATTTTTTAATCTGAGTTCGATTTGGACATAAGGAACTGAAATCCACTTTGTTTATTATGGACAAGAGTGCGTCAGATAAATGTGAGGAAATATGATTGGAAAGGGAAAGACTGCAGGTAAGGATGTAAAGGGAGTGACTTATTGGAAGAATACAGGGTGGCGATAAGCAGGAGTACTACACACTCCGGTGCAGTAGGTGGCGGTGTCCACCTACATATGGTAGGTTGGTTTGCGATTTTGCTATTTCTCCGGCGGAAGTAAACACTAACTAACGTAGCTTCTTCTAGCTCGAAAGCTAGTTAGCTGAGCTGAAATATTTGCTTTAGCTGCGTTGCATGTACAGTATCTCACGTCTACTTCAGTGGAAATGTCTACAGTCCAGAGTTTGAGGACGTTCGTCAACGAGCGACTAACTGCGGCTGCTGAGGAAATATTAGGAGTGTTTGTTAAAACGATAGTGGAGTACGAGGAAGAGATCGACCGTCAGCGCAGGCTGCTGGATATCGTCTTGAAGCCTGAGATAAAGCTCCACAGAACAGGTTGGTAAAATCACAAATTGTTCTATAGTGACAAGGGGAATGCGTCACCTAGGCCTATTTATATTTAAAGGATGTTGTTTTTTAAAGCAGCCCAACCCAGGTCCTTGCCTAAAACCCAGAAGTTAGCATCGCCTTGTTCCCTCTGTCAGTCAATGGTTTCTTTGTTTGGCGGTTTGGTTAGACTTGGCGTCTCGCGCGCTCTATTCCTAGGCTCGCACGCTACTCGCCCGCCCTGCAGCTCGGCCACTGTGCGGCCACTCACTTGCTCTTATGACATTACTGATGATGTCACAACTTTGCCATCACAATTGCTCTTATGATATCACTGATGATGTCACAAAGAAACAGACAGAGCCCCAGCTCCCCCTACTGATGATGAAGTATAGGATGCCTGAAATAAAGTCTGAGACTGGTTAGAAAAAAGTTTATGAAACTGAGACCTTGTGTTCAGCAAGATAATCTTCACAAATCAAGTCAAGTTTATTTGTATAGCACATTTCATACACAGAGGCAATTCAAAGTGCTTCACATAAAATGGATGACAGCAAAATAAAAGAATAAAAGAAGAGAATAAAATGGACATTTAAAAGCATCACAACAAAACTTTAAAAAAGAGTATAAAAAGTGCATTAGGCAACAGGCGCAGCAGTTGCAAAAAGAGATAAAAACTTAGAGGACTCATTGGGTTTGCATAATAGAATAAATCAATTTATCTATATTGAGTCCCCGGACATCATGACTATAAACATGACTACACACACATAAAACTCAGGTCTGGGTACGGTGTCCTCTTTTCCTCTATACTCTAGTTTGGACGCCAAGCATACCCCCGCTTGTACCTTGCGTCATCTGTTGCCCGTCGACAAACAGGCCGTTTTTTTTCTCTAAACCTTGCTTAAAACGAGTACGACTCAAGTAAGCTCCACTTACGCGTGCGTCCCTTCTGACGCATCACTTCACCCTCTGTGAGTATATCCGTATTACTGAACCATCCCCCCGACCTGCAGCTTTTAGCAGTAACTATCTATGTTTTAAAACCAATTGTATAATAGTGATTGAGAAACAGCTGTCAGCAGTTAAAAGCGACGGTAAACATAAAAATCTTTAGTCTACTTTTAAAAGTAAGTAACGTTGGGGCAGATCTGAGGTCTTCAGACAGTTTGTTCCAGCTAGCAGAAGCATAGTGGGTAAATGCGGCCTTCTCATGATTTGATTTGATCCTAGGGACAGTTAATAAGCTGGACCCTGCTGACCTGAGAGGTCTACGGTTCGTAGCGTGGGAGCAATTCAGCGATGTATTTTGGGCCTAGGCCATTAAGTGATTTATAGACTAATAACAGTATTTTAAAATGTATTCTATGACACACTGGCAACCAGCGTAAGGACTTAAGAACTGGAGTGATATGATCAGCTTTCTTAGTCTTCGTTAGAACTCTAGCAGCAGCATTCTGAATGAGCTGAAGTTGCCTAAGTTCTTTTTTGGAGAGACCAGAGAAAAGGCTATGGCAGTAGTCTAACCTACTATAGATGAAGGCGTGAATTAGTTTTGAACACCGTATTCGACTATCTTTGAAGCGTTTTCTGGCTCTCGTGATTTTTGGTGATTGCATTTACACTTCAAAAAACATCAAAGTGGTGTTGTTTGTGAAGATTATCTTGCTGAATACAAAGGTCTCAATATCATATATAGGACATTTGACCCATCCTGGCTCGTCCTCCACATATATTGTGTTAAAAAACATGGGGGCAACAGCGTTGTTTGTGTGAGTATGCAGACTGTGCACTTCGTCTTCTACTGGCAACCAGCTGGCAGGTGCTTGAGTGTGTGTACAAATAAAATGAAAAATAAATGATCGGGGGCGATCTTGGGGGCAATTTCTGCCCCTCAATCCCGGTTTTTAGGGGCATTCTGAGATTTCTTGGAGCCTCTTTGCTCTTGCCCTGGCTAATTTCCTGCATTGGTTAATTGGCTAGATAGAAGCAATTCTTTACAGGACTTTTGAAGGGGGAAGGGGGGTCAAGTAGGCAGGTTGGGGATTTGGAGGAAAGCACCAAAGGGCATTAATCCCATGTAGAGGTTAGATTCTCTGCCGGAACCCGTGGGCCGGGCCCGGAAATTCCCATCTATTCCTCAGAGTCGGGCCGGGCCGGGCTCAGACAGAACGGGTTCATGTTATATTCTCACTGACAAACCGACCTAATTTCTCAGACACTGTCCAGAATTGTCTAAAAATGTGATAAAGACAAAAAAACAGAAAAACCAAGGAACAAATTGAAGAAGAAAAAAATATTTGGTATCAAATCTGCAGGAACTCTGTTAACAGTCTGATCAAGCTCCCCCTACACCAGTGTTTCTCAAACTTTTTCAGACCAAGGACCACTTAAACCAATGGAAAAAACTCGGGGACCACCTAACTCCCAAAACATCCCCAAAAACAATAGGCCTACTACTTCAACTGTAAATTACAAATTACAGGCTAATTAAATGACAAATAGCAGTACAATGAATCAAATTTTTGGCTTCCCACAATTATGAAAACAGGATAACCGATATAAAAAATATATATGTAATTTATTTTAGTTAGTCCATTTACCCTTTTTTTTTTACATTTATTTCTCCTGTTCAGTTCAAATACATTCAACGTTCAAAGAAAGTTTTTTCAAGTTCAATAAATGCACAATGTTGCCAAAGTCAAATATGCTATCTTTTGCCATCTTCAAGTTGCATTCAGTGATGCTTTTGTGTTCAAATAAGTGTTAAATGGCTCTATATTCTGACAGCAATTACTGAAATAGAGTGTTTGGTCAGTAACTTGGAACTCCCAACCACCCGCTGTACTCTGTCTCTCTCCTGTAGCCCTGCAGGCAGAGTGGACGTATCTCCGCAACCGTAAGTTGTAGAGAGTTAGCGGTGGTGTCGTTGGATTCGGGGTGAAAAAATACATACTGTATAGTCCTTTACAGGCAACGTGATGTGACCTTGAGTTTCCCATGAAAATGTAAACATTTCTCTGATTGGATAGTGGGAGGTAAAAAAAAAAAGGAAAAAAATATAAATCTACTCGCGGACCACCATTTGAGAAACACTACCCTACACCAACAAAGAGGGCTTTCATTACATTTCTGATCGGAGGAGCCACAACAGATTGTATTTGTTTGATCAAGTGTTCTTTCCTTTCTCCTCCCCCCTTCAGATCCTCCACAGCCATCTGTCATTAAGGATGAGGTTCTCCTTGACCAGCAGAACTGTAACCAGCAGAGGAACTTCAGTCTCGGTCAAGAGGACCCAGAGCCTCCACAGATTAAAGAGGAACAGGAGGAACTCTGCACCAGTCAGGAGGGAGAACAGCCTTTACTGTGGGAGGAGGCTGATATCTTTAAGTTGACTCCTGCTTATGATGGAAGTGATCACAGTGAACATCAGTCTCTGCATTCAGATCCTTACCAAACTCAGAGTGTAGCAGAGAAAGAGCCTCTAGCCAACATCTCATCTGTATCTGACAGAGAGTGCTCTGCTGTAGCAGAACCAGACAGTGACTGCCAGCTCCTCTCTTACAACTGTCATCTAGCTGAGAGCCAAGCTTACAACACATCCAGCTGTGAGAACGCAGGATCAACTAGTACTGAGCCAACACCAAACAACAACCTGTACAAGTGTGGCAGTTGCGGTAAAGGTTTTCCTACCTTGGCATACTTAAAGACTCACATGAGAGTCCACACTAGTGAAAAGCCTTTCAAATGTGACTTTTGTGGGAAAACGTGCAACCAGAAGTCTGACTTGGAAAAACACATGAGAACTCACACCGGGGAAAAGCCTTTCAGATGCGGAGTTTGCGGAAAAGGATTCACCATTCAGTCGAACCGCGACCAGCATGTTAGAATCCACACAGGTGAGAAGCCGCATGCTTGCAACACCTGTGGGAGACGATTCAGCCGTTCTCAGCATTTGAAAAGGCACATGAGAGTTCACACAGGTGAGAGACCGTACAGCTGTGTCTACTGCGGGAAGAGATTCAACCGTGCTGAGAATTGGAAAACGCACATGAGAGTTCACACAGGCGATAAGCCTCATGGTTGTGTGTACTGTGGGAAGACGTTTGCCAGTCGTTCAGCTCTCACAACGCATATCCGGGTGCATACAGGGGAGAAACCTTTTGAATGTCTTTTGTGTGGGAAAAGATTTTCTGTCAGCAGCAATTTGAAACTGCACACCAGAACCCACACAGGGGAAAAGCCACAAGTGCAGCACTTGTGAGAAGCTTTTGCTCAAAACAAAGAAAGAACACGTTGACCTATGCAGAGGAACACGCATAAGATGCCGTTTCTGGGGTTCAGCAGCAGATCAAACCTGAACAACCTAATGTCCAAAATAAATTACTTGATATGAGAGAATGTTAACAAGAAGAACTACGAGAATACCATAGTAGACCAATAGAGCACAACAGGCACAACATTCGGTTTGAGCAAGAACAAAAAATACCAATGGGGGAAAAAATCGAATATTCAATTCCCCCTTGTTATTTTTAGTTTTTGCTCAAACCGAATGTTTTATGGTCACTCACGATTCAGTAGATCCCGGGTCGGCTTTGTTCCAGCCTTAAAACTCATTATATAAGGATTCTTCAAAATGTCTATGGAGAAAATGAATGGGGAACTTACTTCTGGGGTGGGATATGTCACGAAAAGTCACGTGCCTGTTGAGCTCTAATAGTAGGGCAATTTTCAAAAAATCTTAACCCCGAGGGCAAATCGTGTTAATTTATGGGATACATAAAGTTCAAATCTGCTGTGTGCCCTGCCCAAAGATTGACGATAATGCCTCAAATCCAAGATGGCTGTCACCACCGGGCTAAAATGTATTTATGTACATATATTTTTAAGTAAACCAGGTAGAAACTTGAATTAAATGTGCTTTTGCAGGTTTTCATATATGAAAAATCCATAATAAAAATCCCCGCTAAAAAACATGCAAAAAAAAAGGATCCAGAAGCAGGTTGATCCTAGATGTCTAGGAATAATTTACTTGCACTACTAATAAGCTACTTGCAGTTTGTTTTTGAGATAAGTCCAGTATACTGTGATGGAATGTTTGCCCCCCCAACCACCTGCTTCACCACAGCACAATGTGACTGATCATGGGATCTCACCTATATGCTTTCAAACGTATGCTGAGATGTCCGTTCTCCCAACAGAAGCCCTCCTTGAGTTCCAGTAAGGCAACTTCGTAGTAAAATGCACTGGTCGGTGCTTCAATCATATATCGGCGGACCAAAGTACGGAATGCTAACGCTACAGGAGAGATGAGTGGGGGCTTAGTAGGACCTATTGGTGATACCTAAGGTATCACCAGAATGGCATCTGCACTCAGTAGATAGACATTGTCATATCATCTGATAATGCTCATAGCTTCTCAGACAACAGCACTGCTGAGAATGACAAAAGACAATGAAGATGATGAGTACACACAGTGCATGAAAAGTAGAATGGAGAAAGACAACTGATGACCGAATATAGTGATCTCATTGAAACGGCATGGTGTGTTTCAAGATGGTGGTGACACATTGAAGAACATAATCAACAAGGACATGGTCATGCCTGCTATTCAAGAAGCGCTGCTTAGTAAAGAACACCTTGGACGGGCACAAGTGAAAGTCTTCGTGGACAAACGTGAACCTCCAGATAGCAACCGGCACCTGGATCTGAGATTATTACCCATTCAAAAGAATAAGGCGAGGGCATTTGCCCCTTTGTATGACGTTGTGCAACTTCAAGCTGCAAGCAAAACACTATCAAAGTGGACCGGCACATTGTAAAGGCTCATAAAAGCTTAGAGAGCAGGGTGCAAGGTGAATCTGGAAAATATCCTCTTGCATGAACTCACGCCCATCCCACTATCTTTAGCCACAACTAATGCTAGTCTACATTTGTGTTGGTAAACACACCGAGTCACCGACACAACAAGTCCAAACCTCTACAAATGTTACACTTGAGGAACCCAGCTGCCTGCTGTACTCATTGATGGCCAAGCACTCGTGATGACACTTGGAAAGCCGCCTGACATTAGAACATTCGGTGACTATGCCGACTTGTTTGCTTAAAACGATGTTCAAGATGGCAGCAAAATAGCAGGGCAGGGATTGATGTCGTCTTCGACAGCTATCAAGAGGAATCAATCAAAGCAGGTACACGGATCAAACACAAGATGCTGCTGCTTCTACTTCTGGCACACTGACAGATACATCTCTACATGAAAGCTGGGACGTCAAAGGCTCCAAAGTATTTTCCAGTACATGAAATGTGCCTGTTGCTGCGATCTGCTGATCGAGTGGACACGCTACTACATGCCGTCACTGGCTGTGATAAGTGTCGCTGGGTTCAGTGGCCACAGTAAGAAAACAGCCTGGCGGGTGTTCCAGCAACATCACACTGATCTTACTGGACTTGGCAAGGGCTCTCTCACAGAAGACCCATGGATATCAACAGAGAAATGCATCTTTAAGATGGATGGTGTGCCTGAGGTTGATACAGGCAACGAAGCAAGACTCGAGATGTTTTGTAGAGGTTGTGCACAAGAGACTCTGCCACCACCCTCAGATGCAAAGATTCACATGCGCTCACACTATCGAGTAGGGCTGTGCCGATTCACTTATCTCCCGATTCGATACTATCACGATACTTTGGTGCCGATTCGATATATATTGCGATTCACGATTATTGCGATTCTACGATTATTGCGATTCGATATTACGATTTATTGCGATTTTTGTTTATTTTTTTCTTGTTTGCTTTTTTACACTAGATTAGAACATGGGAAAAGTTGAATCATACACTAGAGACTGTATATTATATATCATGAGTAGGGCTGGGCGATATAGTTAAAAACAGGGGCGGACTGGGATCATAATTCAGGCCGGGCATTAGATACCAAGCAGGCCAGGCCGATATGGGCCAACGCGCGTGAAATTTGGGCCGTTTGAAGCCAGATTTGGGCCGTTTGAAGTCCAATTTTACAATGAGATGCACCCACTTTAACCCTGAAGTGTAATTATTACTTCAGACTAACTAATAAAGTAATACAACCACTAGTAAACCAGTAGGCGGCGCCTAGCCTGCTGTTCAGTGAGTGGCCTGACTGCAAGCACCAAAAAAAAAAAAAAAAAAAAAAAAAAAATTTTTTTTTTTTTTTTTAATTTGCGATTATCGATTCTGGAATAAAAGATCGATCCAAAAAATCGTGACATTAAAAATCGCGATACTTAGGTGAATCGATTTTTTCTCCCACCCCTACTATCGAGCAATTGTCTGGAACCAATAAGCTCACTTTAGAGCCCTGCATTCGGCCCGAAGACCTTGGGACACTTTTCACATCACTAGCTCGGGTCGGGCCCAGGCGTAATAGCTTGGGACATAATATAATAATATTGGCATACCAATCAAATGAACTACTCATTCAAGACTACTTATTTAATTTAAGGGGCTCACCTCGAGCTAGGGCCTAGAATTGAGGCCCGTGCAGGGCTCTAGCTCACTTGCCACATCCTGATCTCCCTCCAGTGACCGGGGTGGCTGCACCTGGATGGTCTGTTAGTGTCACGGCTACTCTCTCTGCCACCTATGCTGAAAGTGCATGGAGATCTGAATGTGTCGTATCCCATATATGAAAACCTACAAAAGGGTTACCATTAACCCCAAAGGCAAATCATGTTAATTTATGGCATACAAGGTTTGTAGGGGTACTGAACTCAACTCTGCTGTATGCAAATACATATTTGAAAAACAAAGTAAGGAAATTATACAGCTAGCATCAACCTGCTTCTGGATCTTATTTGGTTGACGAATTATTCATAATTAAAACTACCATTTTCGCAATATGAGTTTCAAGCAATTTCTTCACATTTGATCTCAAATGAGAGTGGCATTGGATTCCCCATATATGAAAACCTACAAAAGCACATTTGATTAAAGTTTCTACCTTGTTTAGTCAAAAATATATGTACATAAATACATTTCAGCTCGGAGGTGGCGGCCATCTTGGATTTGAGACATCCATTTTTTAGCTGGGCATACAGCAGATTTGAACTCTGCACCCTTCAACACCCCCTCCCCCCAAAAAAACATGTATGCCATAAATTAACACGATTTGCCTTCAACACACTAAATAAGCACATTTTCAGAAATTCTGCCTAGTCTATAGAGAACGCTGTAACTACCAGGGTGCCTTTTTTCCCCCAAAACAATTTTTGGTGGGCATGGAACAAACACGCACTGTAGTTTATCAAGCATGCAATAAAATGTGGAGCTTCAGCAATGGCTTCATCTGTATCAGCCAAGAGTACGCACACTTTCATTTCAACCAAACACTTCACCATCTGATTTCACCAGTTGGTTTCCCTCTCTGGATGAAGTTGTGCTAATCAGTGGAATCAGCTGCTGTAGTGTTGAGCTGGAATGAAAACCTGCATCCTGTTGATTCATAATGTCCTCAACTCTCCAACGTGATAGCTGATGTGTGGTGAGCGTTCTGGCGCAATCTGGCTGCCGTGCATCATGTGGATGAGTTGGAGTCCCCCCCCACCAATTTGTGAAGAACTTTGAGTATCTTGAAAAGGCGTTACATTCGTATCATAGCTGCTTCTCTCACCAGAATATTTTTTATTCCATTCTTTTTATTCTATATTCTCTTTAACCTTGATAGTGCATCTTTTGTATTGTAAATTCCCATTTATCACTTTAGGACCTTCTAATTTGTGTGTGTCTATAATTGTAGGGGTGCCCAATAGCTGATCAACCTGTAGATCTCGGGCCATGAATAAGTAGCTCGCCAAAGAAATCAAAAATGTATTATCTTTTATTTTCAATGCATAAACTAGGGTCATATGATTTCTGCAAAATGGAAAAAACGGAAGGAATCATGGAATTTGGTCATACAAATTGAATCGACTCTAAAGCATGGAATATTGCACAATTTTCCATAATTTGTCTGAAATTGATAAAAAGTAGGCCTAATTATTAAAATCAAAAGTAAACCTAATTATTGTAGTAACCTAAATGGTTTCATCATTGTAAAATAGGCCTAGAGAAATAATTCTGTTTTGGATTGGGGTGTTTTGAGAGGGGGTGGATCTTGTCTGGGACCCTTACATCACCTCAAAGTGATTGAGTGTGGAAGAGGTTGTCTGAGAGAGCCATGTCATAAAAATAAATAAATAATCTTAACCCCTAAATTAAAATGGAAAAAACGGAATTGGGGGAAAAATAAAATGGAATTTGGAGAGAAAAAAATAAAACCGATTTCATATGGCCCTAATCAACTAAATCCCACTCGTGTATATCTAACTCAGTATGTACAGTATTTAACATTATAACATTAAATCATGGGGGCAAGGGTAAAGGCATTAGGCTAGCTCGTGACTAGTTTTATTTTTTGTAAGTGGCTCTCCTAAAAAGTTTGGGCACCCCTGGTCTATTGTATATATTGGAATTCACTTTTGATTTTTAGTAAATCTATCTCTTGATTTGTCTTCTGATTATTGATGTTGAACCACTACGCTGCATACTTACGCTAAGTAAAATTCCTCGTATGTAATCTAATTACCTACTGTGTCAATAAAAGTGATTCTCATTCTTATATTAATGCAATCAATTATTATTATTGTTTGTTTCCAGTTCATTTATATTTAAAGTTCAACCCCCCCCCCCCCCCCCCATTTTTTTAACTTAAATAAATCCATGATGTCCCCAAAGTCGATGAGTAATGATGTCACATAATCATGATGTGAATATCAATCAGAACTAGATGGGCACTCATAGAGCACAGATGTCCACTAAGGCTAATTGCTAAATGTGGACTTAAGAGAATGTGAAGTTGACGTGACTTGTAGGTGAGAGTCACCTTTTTTTATCCCAAAATAGGGCACTTAAATTAATGAATTCTGAGTGGTTTTGTGTATCTGTCACCTTTTTCACTGAAATTCACTGTGTGAGTTTGCATCCCTGGTCACGCTGTGTTTGGGTATCATTTGTTTACACGCCTGTTGGTCAGTTGGTGTCTGTTTTGATTTTCTGTCGTGATTCTGAAAGAATGTTGCCATGGTAGGTCAGAGTCTGTCTTTTAGCAAGAAGAACCAGGAAGCAATTATTTGCCTATATGTGATGTCCGTTTATTTAAGTTCAGGGTCTGTAATCCAGTCTTAAGGCTACCAAATCAGATGGATCTGATCTTTGTTGTTCATGGTTAGTTGGTTCAAATGTCCTTGCTTGGCCTTGAGATTCAATTTCTCCATCGCTGCCTCTTTTTAGGCCCTTTCGGGCCGTGTGTCACGTAACTGTAACTGAGGTAATCAGTTAACGTTAACTTCAGATACAGTTGCATGACACACAAGGGGCTACCTCTTTCTCTTCTCCCTTCTCCATCTCTTTCCTTCTCCATGACGATTTAACCAATGTTTTAGCCTAACAGAACAAAAGGTAAGCAGTTAACCACCCAGGCACAGGTAAACAAAGCACATTCTCACAAGATGGCAACGCCCCCCAACACGGTGTGCATGTTGGGGGGTGCAATGATAGTGGGAAGAAATCCCAATGTGGCCTCTTCCACCTCAGGTGGCTGAAGCGCTTGGTCGTGCCACCTCCAACAGCATGCTGCCCGACTGCATCTATCTTTTTATCTATCTATCTGAAATATATCTATAGATACATATATATAGATAATATTATCACATGATCAATCAGATGATCGTGTACAATGTGAGTTTAAATGTAATAAATCTCTTGACAACAAATAGTGCTGCCCCTGTCCTTGGTTCTGAAATAACAGCAATGTTTTTATAGGGTACATCAAACTTAAACTGAGTTTTATTTTTTGATCAAATGTCCATTCCTGTCTCCTTCCCCCTACAGACCCACCACAGCCATCTGTCGTTAAGGAAGTTCTCCTTCACCAGCAGCACTGTAACCAGCAGAGGAACTTCAGTCTGGGTCAAGAGGACCCAGAGCCTCCACAGGTTAAAGAGGAACAGGAGAAACTCCGCACCAGTCAGGAGGGAGAGCAGCCTTTACTGTGGGAGGAGGCTGATATCTTTAAGTTGATTCCTGCTTATGATGGGAGTGACCACAGTGAACATCAGTCTCTGCATTCAGATCCTTACCAAACTCAGAGTGTAGCACAGAAAGAGCCTCTAGTCAACATCTCATCTGAATCTGACAGAGACGCCTCTGCAGTATCAGAACCAGACAGTGACTGCCAGCTCCTCTCTCACAACTACCATGTAGCTGAGAGCCAAGCTTACAACACATCCAGCTGTGAGAATGCAGGGTCTGAGCTGACACCTAACAGTAAACTGTACAAGTGTGGCAGTTGTAGTGAAGAGTTTCTTCACTTATCAATGTTACAACATCACATGAGAACCCACAGTGGTGAAAATCCATTCAGATGTGACACTTGTGGGAAAATGTTCACCTGTAAGTCCACCATGACAAAACACATGAGAACTCACACAGGAGAAAAGCCTGTCAGATGCAGAATTTGTGGGATGGGATTCTCCTGTCAATCAATACATGACCAGCATTTTATCATCCACACAGGTGAGAAGCCTCATGTTTGCAACAGCTGTGGGAAAAGATTTGGCCGTGCCGACCACTTGAAAAGGCACATAAGAGTTCACACAGGTGAGAAACCGTACAGCTGTGTCTACTGCGAGAAGAGATTCAGTCTTGCTCAGCATTTGAAAACGCACATGAGAGTTCACACAGGTGAGAAACCTTACGGCTGTGTCTACTGCGGGAAGAGATTCAGTCGTGCTGAGAATTTAAAAACTCACACGAGAGTTCACACAGGCGAGAAGCTGTAGAGCTGTCTGCCGCAGCTCATATTTCACAAAGCATCTCCGAGTGCATACAGGAGAGTGCTTTGCACTCGGCTCAACTTTGACACTGCCCACCAGAACCCACGCAGGAGAAAAGCTGTAGAAGTGCAGCACTAGCAGGAAAGCTTTGACTAAAAAGCACATCCTGAAACTACACAAGGAGACATACAGGGAAGACACCATACAGATGCAGCAGAAGGGTTCACCAAGAGCTCAAACCTGAGGAAGCACATGACTCCATACTAGAGTTGCACAGAGTACCAGTGCTTAAAGACTCTTCAGCTTTATTTTTTTCCCCCTCCATGGTCTTTTATGACCTGGGGCCTGTTTCTTGTGAAGCAGGATTACTGGGTTAGTGCTCACTTTACTTTTTTTCAAGTGACAGTTCTGTTCTTCTGGGCAACAGCGGTCCCAGTCCAGATTCTGGTATTTATATTTGTATTCTTACATATTGTAGTAGTGTGCTTATATTCTGTTTACTTTTCTCTACTTATTTCCCTACAAGGATAAATCATTTAATATTTTTTTATGTGCTGCTCTGGATTTGTCCATCATGTGACCCGACCCTCATGAATGAGGGTATAGTTGAATTAGACAATACTGGGTCGACAAAATGTATTGATGACCAATTTGGGGATTAGCTTTACTGTTTGAGGAAATGTGTGTACCTACAACTAATGGCAATTAAAAAGTTTGTAAAAACTATTATGTGTCAGTCTCAGTCATTAGGGTTAGACATTATTCAAATATGAATTTATTTAATATTGATGAGCAACTCTAGAAACAATTTTTGATTTTATTGATGTGACCAATTTTAGAATGGTAAGTATTAGTACAACAAGAATATTTACAGTAGAATACTGTAAACTTGACATACACATACGGTTGTAGCTCATTTCGAGTGGCTATGGTTCCACAAAGTGAATTTCCCTCTCTTTTCTCTTTTCTTTGCTGCTCACAGCTTCCGGGGCGCGGTGCTTACGCTGACCCAGTGCTTCACGTCGTGGTTTGCTTGTATGTTTAATGTCAGTCCTGTCTAATTATCGTTGTGTTTAACCTTGTGAGAATAACGGACAATCACTCCTGCCCATGTCCGTTATCACTGTCTGTAATGTGCTGTTGTCCTGCTGTCTTGTTATATGTTGTATTATGTACCCTATCATTTCCTGTGCTGTGTACTGTGTCTGTGTACTTTTCATGTGTGCAAGCAAACCTGTGAAGCCAAAGACAAATTTCCACATTGTGGACAACAATAAATTGAATTGAATTGAATTGAATTTTTTTATCAGTGTTAGATTTAGACATAAGGGACTGAAGTCCACTTTGTGGACAAGAGTGCTTCAGATAAATGATTTGATTTGGAAAAGGAAATACTTTGTGCAGGTAAAGATTTGAAGGGAGTGAAATCTTGAAGGAATAGGCCATAAGCAGTTGGTCGTGTCTTCGTTCAGGACATAGGTTTGCTAAAGTAACAGACCGAAGGTAATGAAATAAAGCTTTCTGCATTAAATTATCGTGGTAATACACCCTCCGGTGCAGTAGGTGGCGGTGTGCACCTACATACGTTGGTTTGCGATTTAGCAGTTTACCAGGCGGAAGTAAACAATGAACACTTCTCGAAAAGCTACTTAGCTTAGCTGAAAGAGTTGCTTTAGCTGCGTTGCTTGTACAGTATCTCTCGTCTACTACAGTGGAAATGTCTACGGTCCAGAGTTTGAGGACGTTCGTCAACGAGCGACTAACTGCGGCGGCTGAGGAAATATTAGGAGTGTTTGTAAACACTATAGTAGAATACGAGGAAGAGATCGACCGTCAGCGCAGACTGCTTGATAGCGTTTTGAAGCCTGAGATAAAGCTACACAGAACAGGTTGGTAAAATCACCAGACATGGGTCACTTTGAGTCTCAAGTAAGTCCCAAGTCAAGTTTTTGTTTTGGTCAAGTCAAGTCACAGGTAATGTAAAGTCTAGTCTTCAGTTAGGGGACACCTCGGCATTCCGAAATGTCGGCACTCCGAAATACCGGCATTCCGACAAAATTAAGATCTGTCTCGCCATTGCGAAAGAACCCCGGGGGACCGGCTGGAGCTAACCTCTCCCAGCCCCCACGTCTAAACCTAACCTCCCCCAGACCCTAACCCTAAACCTAACCTCTCCCACCCCCCACGCCTAAGCCTAACCTCCCCCAGAACCTAACCCTAAACCTAACCTCTCGGCGAAAAAATTTTTGGAGATAAAAAGGGCCGCCTCTCCGAAAGCATAGAAGTCAATGATCGGAATGCCGACACTTCGGAATGGCGAGATGACCCCCTTCAGTCAAGTCAAGTACTGACTAGTCAACCCCCCCCCCCCCCCCCCCAATAGTGCATAGGAATATATATATATCCCTATATGTAGGGCTATATATCTACACCGTCTAGATTAGACAAAGGTGTGAATCTGGGTTGTAGCATCCGCCATATTCATTATTGGACAGGACATTTGACCCGTCGTCCTCCACGGGCTGGCCAGGATCGGTGGGAAGCTGCAGTGAACTTCTTCCAACCGCCGCTGCTCTTGTATGTTTTTACTGAAGGTCCATATAGATTTTATATGGAGGAAACCCCAGGGGAGCACAAACTCCACACACAAAGGCCCTTTTGACGAGATAGCCCACCTGGGCACTATGGCACCGAAGGCATCAGGAGACATGATAGACATGATACTACCATGCAGTGCCAAGTGCCAACAGCGTCCCAGGCAAGAATCGAACCCAGGACCTTCTTGCTGTGATGCCAGAGTGCGAGGCAAGAATGCTACCACTTTGCCACCGTGGCCATCATGGAACAGATCCTCGAAATATTGCATGGGGGGGGGGGGTTGTCATTTCCTGATGTGGGCATCAGATGAGAGCTGGGTTGAAGATAACAGCAAGATTTTTTTTTACTGTAGTGCTGCTAGGTGTAATTTGACAATCCCCAAAATGTATCATATTGGTCCATCGATGGTCTATCGAAATATGCTACCCCTGAAACCTTAATTACATGTTGTACTTTAGTAGGTAGGCTATCAAATTATGCTCTCCATATTCTTAGTACACTTACCTGTTTGTGATAAAAAAATATATATGTCATAATACTGTGAGAGTTATACCTTTATGGAATATAGGTCTACAGTACACAACTGGAAATGGAAACATAATGTAGCATTTGTCGAGAGGGTTGTGTGGAGTGATAAACTATCGATGTTCGCTACGGGAGCGTTTTATGACAAGGCAGCATGGATCGGCAGTTGGTAAATCCAACCTGTTAAAACCTGTCCAACAGCTTGTTACAAATGTTGCTGAGCCCTAACAAGTTATATTCTCACTGACGAATCAACCTAATTTCTCTGACACTGACCAGAATTGTCTACAAATTTAAGAGCGAGACAAGAAAAGGGAAAAACCAAGGAACAAATGGAAGGAAAAATACATTTGGTATCAAATCTGCAGGAACTCTGTTAACACTCTGATCAAGCTCCCCCTACTACAACAAAGAGGACTTTGATTGCATTTCTGATCGCAGGAACCACAACAGATAGTATTTGTTCGATCAAGTGTTCTTTCCTTTCTCCTCCCCCTTCAGACCCCCCACAGCCATCTGTCTTTAAGGAGGAGGTTATCCTGGACCAGCAGCACTGTAACCAGCAGAGGAACTTCAGTCTGGGTCAAGAGGACCCAGAGCCTCCACAGATTAAAGAGGAACAGGAGGAACTCTGCACCAGTCAGGAGGGAGAGCAGCCTTTACTGTGGGAGGAGGCTGATATCTTTAAGTTGACTCCAGCTTATGAGGGAAGTGACCACAGTGAACATCAGTCTCTGCATTCAGATCCTTACCAAACTCAGAGTGTTGCAGAGACAGAGCCTCTAGCCAACATCTCATCTGAATCTAACAGAGAGGGCTCTGCAGTATCAGAACCAGACAGTGACTGCCAGCTCCTCTCTCACAACTGGCCTGTAGCTGAGAGCCAAGCTTACAACACTTCCAGCTGTGGGACCACAGGATCAACTAGGAGTACTGAGCCAGCACCAAACAAGAAACTATACACATGTGGCAGTTGTGGTAAAGGTTTTCCTACCTTGGCATACTTAAAGATTCACATGAGAGCCCACACTAGTGAAAAGCCTTTCAAATGTGACTTTTGTGGGGAAACGTGCAACCAGAAGTCCGACTTGGAAAAACACATGAGAACTCACACCGGGGAAAAGCCATTCAGATGCAGAGTTTGCGGAGAAGGATTCATCTCTCAGTTGAACCACGACCAGCATGTTAGAATCCACACAGGTGAGAAGCCGCATGCTTGCAACACCTGTGGGAAGAGATTCAGCCGTTCTCAGCATTTGAAAACACACATGAGAGTTCACACAGGTGAGAAGCCCTACAGCTGTGTCCACTGTGGGAAGAGATTCAGCCATGCTCAGCATATGAAAACGCACATGAGAGTTCACACAGGTGAGAAGCCCTACAGCTGTGTCCACTGTGAGAAGAGATTCCACCGTGCGGAGAATTGGAAAATGCACATGAGAGTTCACACAGGTGATAAACCTCACAGCTGTGTATACTGTGGGAAGACGTTTGCCAGTCGTTCATCGCTCACAACGCATATCCGAGTGCATACAGGGGAGAAACCTTTTGAATGTCTTTTGTGTGGGAAAACATTTGCTGTTAGCAGCAATTTGAAAAAGCACACCAGAACCCACACAGGGGAAAAGCCCTAAGTGCAGCACTTGTGGGAAGCTTTTGCTCAAAACAAAGGCTTGGAAGAACACGTTCAGACCCATACAGAGGAAAAACCATAAGATGCCGTTTCTGGGATTCAGCAGCAGATCAAACCTGAACAAGCACACGACTGTCCAAAATAAATGACTTGATATGAGAAAATGTTGACAAGAAGATCTAAGGAAATCCCATAGAGATCACTACCAGGGTGCTTTGTTTTTTGTCTTCAACTCTTTAAATAAGCACATTTTCAGAAATTATGTCTAGTCTATAGAGAACGCTGTAACTACCAGCGCACCTTTTCCCCCCCAAACAATTTTTGGTGGGCATGGAACAAACACACACTGTAGTTTATCAAGCATGCAATAAAATGTGGAGCTTCAGCAATGGCTTCATCTGTATCAGCCAAGAGTATGCACACTTTCATTTCAACCAAACACTTCACCATCTGATTTCACCAGTTGGTTTCCTTCTCTGGATGACGTTGTGCTAATCAGTGGAATCAGCTGCTGTAGTGTTGAGCTGGAATGAAAACCTGCGGAATGAGTTTGAGTGTCGCCCCCCCCCCCCCCATTTGTGAAGCACTTCGGGTATCTAGAAAAGGCGCTACATGTGTATCATAGCTGCTTCTCTCACACCAGAATACTTGTATTCCATTATTTTACTTTATATTCTCTTTAACCTCCATAGAGCATCTTTTGTATTGTAAATTCCTACTTACTGTATATATTGGAATTCACTTTTGATTTTTAGTAATTTGATCTCTTGATTTGTCTTCTGATTATTGATGTTGATCCACTACGCTGCATACTTACACTAAGTCACATTCCTCGTATGTAATCTAATTACCTACTGTGGCAATAAAAGTGATTCTCATTATCATATAAATGCAATCAATCAATCATTATTATTATTATTATTTGGGGTATTGTTTTTGTACTGGTTTATTATTATTTATTCATTATTCCTTTTCTGCCTCGACACAAATTCCTGTGAGTTAGTACATCGCAGAAACATGACATTTGGCCCAATAACACATATTGGTTGTTACTACACTACAGTAGAGCTCCAGAAATATGTTTTGAATCTGCCTGAAGGTGGCGCTATAATTAAA
The DNA here is from genome assembly GCF_964638095.1 of Poromitra crassiceps. Classification (NCBI taxonomy): domain Eukaryota; kingdom Metazoa; phylum Chordata; class Actinopteri; order Beryciformes; family Melamphaidae; genus Poromitra; species Poromitra crassiceps. Next base: position 3,638,752 of record NC_139631.1, on the reverse strand, counting down.
GGTTTTACGTTAACACCGTTAGTCTAATTTTCAAGCAGTTTTTTCCACATGTTCAGGTGAACCTCCTCGACCAATTTGCCTCAAGGACCATCAAGGTTCTTCTGGATTTTTTTTTATATATTTTGAAAGGTTTGGAAAACACATTTTTGACATCTCCTAGACCGTTTGACCGATTTCCAGCAAAATCGCTAGGTAGCATCTATGGAACAAGCTCCACAACGTGCTTTTTTGGATTTTTGAAATCTACTTTGGTTTCGGAGGTTAACCCTTAAAGTCATGAGAGGGGATGGCCTCTCAGCTAAATTTTCATAACTTCATGGCTGATTATTGAATCGTCATGAAACTTTGGGAACATTTTCAGATATCATCACTGACCATGTGTGCCAAATTTTGTGTGATTCAACCAAAAGGGGACGCCATAAACGTCAAAAATGTGCCCACCCTAAAACAAAAGGCCGCGACTCCACCTGTATCTCCAATTATCGCGAAACTTGGCAGACATATCAAGGAGGCTGTACTATTAAAAATCTCAAGTTATGTCATCATTGGTAAAAGTGGGCGGGGTCTATGGTGTAACCATGTAATAGAGAGCCAAAGCGAACGTCACTTCCTGCTTCAGCATGGTACCAGAGATTTGCATCCGCCATTTATTTTCCCCATAGACATTTCGTAAAATGCTTATGAAAATGGTTTTACTTGTTCAAACCAAACAGTTCAGCTATATTTAGAAACAGGAGAGACCACATAACATTTCACTTGGACCAAAACATTTACAAAAAAATGCGGATTTAAAGAAAATATTTTTTCGATGTTTTTTCTTTCGATGTTTTGGTCCGAGTGAAATGTTCTATGCCTTGGTCTCTCCCGATTCTAAATATTGCTGAATCACTGGTTTGACCAAGTTTGAGTTGAGCCAATTGAATGAGTCAGCTGATGTGGGCTGGGTTTGAGATCAGCTCCTAATCAGCTGTGGGCTAGGTTTAAGCTGGGCTTGACCACTTGGCCATGCTCCATGTAAGCAGTTAACCACAGGTAAATAGAACGCATTCCTTAAAGATGGTGGCGCCCCTCAACACGGCGTGCCTCCAGCCCTCCACATAGGAGAGTTAGCTGAAGCCATCTTCAGCCTTCATATCAACATGGAGCCAACATGGCGGCTCCAGATTCAAAGATAGTGGGAAGAAATCCCACTGCAGCCTCTTCCACCTCAGGTAGCTGAAGTGCTTGGTCGTGCCACCTCCAACAGCATGCTGACCGACTGCATCTATCTATCCACATAGATATATATGGATATATCTAAATGTATTATCACATGATCAATCAGATGATCGTGTACAACATTCAGTGAGGTTAAATCTAATAAATGACCAATGCAAATAAACAAATATCGCTGCCCCTGTCATTGGTTCTGAAATAACAGAGCTATCTTTTTATAGGGTACATAAAACTTAAACTGAGTTGTATTTTTTAAATCAAATGTCCATGTCTCCTCCACCCTACAGAACCCCCACAGCCATCGCTCATTAAGGAGGAGGTTCTCCTTGACCAGCAGCACTGTAACCAGCAGAGGAACTTCAGTCTGGGTCAAGAGGACCCAGAGCCCCCACAGATTAAAGAGGAACAGGAGGAACTCTGCACCAGTCAGGAGGGAGAGCAGCCTTTACTGTGGGAGGAGGCTGATATCTTTAAGTTGACTCCTGCTTATGACGGAAGTGACCACAGTGAACATCAGTCTCTGCATTCAGATCCTTACCAAACTCAGAGTGTAGCAGAGAAACAGCCTCTAGTCAACATCTCCTCTGAATCTGACAGACCGGGTTCTGCAGTATCAGAAGCAGACAGTGACTGCCAGCTCCTCTCTCACAACTGGCCTGTAGCTGAGAGCCAAGCTTACAACACATCCAGCTGTGAGAATGCAGGATCAACTAAAAGTACTGAGCCGACACCAAACCCTAAACTGTACAAGTGTGACAATTGTAGTGAAGAGTTTCTTTACTTATCAATGTTACAACATCACATGATGACCCACAGTGGTGAAAAGCCATTCAAATGTGACACTTGTGGGGAAATGTTCACCTGTAAGTCCACCATGACAAAACACATGAGAACTCACACAGGAGAAAAGCCTGTCAGATGCAGAGTTTGTGGGAAAGGATTCACCTCTCAATCACTACATGACCAGCATTTTATCATCCACACAGGTGAGAAGCCTCATGTTTGCAACAGCTGTGGGAAAAGATTTGGTTGTGCCAACCATTTGAAAAGGCACATAAGAGTTCACACAGGTGAGAAACCGTACAGCTGTGTCTACTGCGGGAAGAGATTCAGTCTTGCTCAGCATTTGAAAACGCACATGAGAGTTCACACAGGTGAGAAGCCTTATGCTTGCAACAACTGTGGGAAAAGATTCAGCCATAGTGGGGATTTGAAAAGGCACATACGAGTTCACACAGGTGAGAAACCGTACAGCTGTGTCTACTGCGGGAAGAGATTCAGCCGTGCAGAGAATTTGAAAACGCACATGAGAATTCACACAGGCGAGAAGCCGTAGAGCTGTTTGCCCCAGCGTATGTTTCACAAGGCATCTATGAGTGCATACAGGAGAGCAGTTTTGCTCTCAACTCAACTTTGACAGTGCCCACCAGAACCCACGCAGGAGAAAAGCCGTAGAAGTGCAGCACTAGCAGGAAAGCTTTCACTAAAAAGCACACGCTGAAACTACAGGGAAGACACCATCTGTGAAGAAGCTCAAACCTGAGGAAGCACATGACTGTCCATACTAGAGTTGCACAGAGTACCAGTGCTTAAAGTCTCCTGACCTTTCAGTTCTTTCTTTCTCCATGGTCTTTTATGACATGGGGCCTGTGTCTCCTGAAGAAGCATTAGTGGGTTAGTGCTCACTTGATTCCCCCCCCCCCCATATATATATATTTATATATTTTATAGAACAATAAACGAACAAGACAAACAAACAGGCTCAGACACAGGAAAAGAAAAGAAAAAAATACATCATCGACATTTAACATTACAATGTGGGGCTACCACCTGCATAAGGTGCTTATGTGCTTGTAAGAGATATTGTGCATGGGATCCTACGCAAGGGGTCCATGGGAAACTAGGCGAGCAAGCCATCCGTCACCCCTAACCTCAGTCACTAGTCATTCTTAACCTCATCAAAGTAGGCCAAAAACTGCTCCCAGATAGTTGAGAACGTTCTAAGCGAGTTTGCTCTCAAGAACCTGAGTCTCTCCATCTGTATAACAGAGATCATGCCCCACTTGATTTTTTTTTTAATTGGCAGTTGTGCTTCTGGGCAACAGACGTCCCATACGAGATTCTGGTATTTCTATTTTTATTCTTACATATTCTTGTGGTGTGCTTATATTCTGTTTCCTTTTCTCTGCTGAATCATGTTATGTTTGGATCATGCAGAGAACTTTATTCCCTACAAGGATAAATAATGTAATATTTTCTTAATGTGCTGCTCTGGATTTGTCCATCATGTGACCCGACCTTCATTATGTGAATGAGGGTATAGTTGAATTAGACAATACTGGGTTGACAAAATGAATTGATGACGAATTTGGTGATTAGCTTTGCTGTTTGTGCAGAAATGTGTGTGCCTACAACTAATGGCAATTAAAAAGTGTGTACAACCTATTATGTTTCAGTATCAGTCATTAGGGCTAGACATTATTCAAATATGAATTTATTGAGTATTGATGAGCAACTTTAGATAGAATTATAGATTTTATTGATGTGAACAATTTTAGAATGGTAAGTATTAGTACAACAAGAATCCTTCTCACAGTAGAATACTGTGACTTGACATACACATACAGTGGTAGCTATAGAGCTCAAAAGTGACTGACCATATCGAGTGGCTCTGGTTCCAGGAAGTGAATTTCCCATGCATTTCGCCATTGACATTTCAGAAAATCCTTCTATAAAGAGTTTTAAGATATTATATACAGTCAATGGTTTTAAGCCTGGAACCAACCAGCTACAGATGATAGTGATCATAAAATATATTATTAGAACGAAACAAATTGTAAAACACAAAAAAGGCACAACCATACTAAGTCCATATAAATCCATACTTGGGTCAGAATACATTCTAAGAAATGTTACTTTTAATTTTTGTTGATTTTCTTTTTGTGGCCCATATTCCCAATTTCAAATACATTAATGCATTAATTACTGTTATCAAAGGGAGGTGCAGGAGAGAGTTTCTCTCTTTTTTTAATCCGTGTTAGATTTGGACATAAGGGACTGAAGTCCACGTTGTTTATTATGGACAAGAGTGCTTCAGATAAATGTGAGGACATTTAATTTGGAAAATAAACTACTCCAGGTAAGTATTTAAAGGGAGTGAAATCTTGAAGCAACAGGCCATAAGCAGTAGTGTCTTCATTCAGGACATACTAGGTTACTAAAAGTAACAGACCGAAGATAATGAAATAAGCTGTATGCATTATGTTATCATGGTAATACACACTCCGGTGCAGTAGGTGGCGGTGTGCACCTACATACGTTGGTTTGCCATTTTGCCATTTCTCCGGCGGAAGTAAACAATGAAGACGTCTTCTTGTGCGAAAGCTAGTTAGCTGAGCTAAAAGATTTGCTTTAGCTGCGTTGCTTGTACCGTATCTCACGTCTACTTCAGTAGAAATGTCTACAGTTCAGAGTTTGAGGACGTTCGTCAACGAGCGACTAACTGCGGCTGCTGAGGAAATATTAGGAGTGTTTGTAAACACTATAGTAGAGTACGAGGAAGAGATCGACCGTCAGCGCAGGCTGCTGGATAGCGTTTTGAAGCCTGATATAAAGCTACAGAGAACAGGTAGGTAAAATCACCACACATGGGTCACTTTGGTCCAAATCAGTAAGTCACAAGTAATTTGGTCCAAGTCTCCAGCAAAGTCCCAAGTCATTTTGTTTTGGTCAAGTCAAGTCACAGGTAATGTCAAGTCAAGTCCAAAATAGTCGAGACTCGAGTCACTCCCCCCCCCCGCCCAAGATACTGCAGTCTTATCTTCCTTTAAGAAGAAAAAAGTCAAGGTGTTAGTTACTAATGCCTTGTCAGACAGGTACTAATAGTATGACCTTCCTTTTGAAGACAAAAAGACAAGGTATTACCTGTCTAATAGTATTATTAATGGCCATTTATCTAACATGTTCAAAAAGTATTACAATGAATTGATTTGTATTATAATTACTGACATTCAGTTAAATGGTTTAAAATACATGCTACAGCATGTAAATGTATGTAAATAAATATCATCAAACAAAAGTCAAATAACTATACTTAACTAACTACTCATATAAGTGCCTTCTCCTTGAGAAAAAAAAAACATCCAGTGAGAGGAGCGTAGCCAGTCATCCAATCATGACAATGCCATTACCAGCTTGCACTTGCATACCGGATAACTTACTTTACACAGACACATGACAACATTGAACATGTTAATATTTTACATTTAACACAAGTCATCACGCCTCAAGTCGCAAATCTTTAACTTCCATGTCAAGTCTCAAGTAATTTATTTTTTGTCAAATCAAGTCGCAAGTCATCAAAACGGGGCACGAGTCGACTTTATTCCAAGTCTCAAGTCCCCATCTCTGATAATCACAATGTTCTTAGTGAAAAGGGGAATGTCAGCTAGGCCTATTTTATATTATTAAAGTTTCCATTTTTACACGCAGCCCAGGATTGGAGTCCTAAAACCAAGGTCCTTGCCTAAAACCCGGAAGTTAGCATCGCCTGGTTCAGTGGTTCCCTCGTCTGGCTGTCAACGGGTTTTTTGTATGTGGTTTTGATTTGATGCCTGAAATAAGCTCCGTGGTTAACAAAAGTTTATGAAACAGACCTTTGTGCTGTGTGTCATAATCATGTGAGAGTTATACCTTTATGGGATATAGGTCTACACAACTGGAAATGAAAACATAAGGTAGCATTTGTCAAGAGAGTATTGTGGAGTGATAAACTCTGCTATCGATTTGCGCTACGGTAGCATTTTTTGACAAGACATCATGGATCGGCAGTTGGTAAATCCAACCTGTGAAAACCGGTCCAACAGCTTAAATGTTACTGAGCCCTAACAAGTTATATTCTCACTGACAAATCAACCTAATTTCTCTGACACTGACCAGAATTGTCTAAAAATGTAAGAGCGAGACAAGAAAAGGAAAAACTAAGGAACAAATGGAAGGAAAAATATATTTGGTATCAAATCTGCAGGAACTCTGTTAACACTCTGATCAAGCTTTCCCTACTACAACAATGGCTTTGGTTGCATTTCTGATCGCAGGAGCCACAATAGCTTGTATTTGTTTGATCATGTGTTCTTTCCTTTCTCCTCCCCCCTTCAGACCCCCCACAGTCACCAGTCTTTAAGGAGGAGGTTCTCCTGGACCAGCAGCACTGTAACCAACAGACGAACTTCAGTCTGGGTCAAGAGGGCCCAGAACCTCCACAGATTAAAGAGGAACAGGAGGAACGCTCCACCAATCAGGAGGGAGAGCAGCCTTTACTGTGGGAGGAGGCTGATATCTTTAAGTTGACTCCAGCTTATGAGGGAAGTGACCACAGTGAACATCAGTCTCTGCATTCAGATCTTTACCAAACTCAGAGTGTGGCAGAGAAAGAGCCTCCAGTCATCATCTCATCTGAATCTGACAGAGAGGGCTCTGCAGTATCAGAACCAGACAGTGACCGCCAGCTCCTCTCTCACAACCTTCATGTAGCTGAGAGCCAAGCTTACAACACATCCAGCTGTGAAAACGCAGGATCAACCAGGAGTACTGAACCGAAACCAAACAAGAAACTGTACAAGTGTGGCAGTTGCGGTAAAGGTTTTCCTACCTTGGCATACTTAAAGACTCACATGAGAACCCACACTAGTGAAAAGCCTTTCAAATGTGACCTTTGTGGGAAAACGTGCAACCAGAAGTCTGACTTGGAAAAACACATGAGAACTCACACCGGGGAAAAGCTATTCAGATGCAGAGTTTGCGGAGAAGGATTCATCTCTCAGTTGAACCACGACCAGCATGTTAGAATCCACACAGGTGAGAAGCCGCATGCTTGTAACACCTGTGGGAAGAGTTTCAGCCGTTCTCAGCATTTGAAAACGCACATGAGAGTTCACACAGGTGAGAAACCATACAGCTGTGTCCACTGTGGGAAGAGATTCAACCGTGCTGAGAATTGGAAAAGGCACATGAGAGTTCACACAGGTGATAAACCTCACAGCTGTGTGTACTGTGGGAAGACGTTTGCCAGTCGTTCATCTCTCACAATGCATATCCGAGTGCATACAGGGGAGAAACCTTTTCAATGTCTTTTGTGTGGGAAAAGATTTGCTGTCCACAGCAATTTGAAAAAGCACACCAGAACCCACACAGGGGAAATGCCACAAGTGCAGCACTTGTGAGAAGCTTTGGCTCAAAACAAAGGCTTGAAAGAACACGTTTGGACATTTATATGTACAGTCTATGGTTCGGACCCATACAGAGGAAAAACCATAAGATGCAGTTTCTGGGGTTTAGCAGCAGTTCAAACCTGAACAAGCACACGACTGTCCAAAATAAATTACTTGATATGAGAAAATGTTGACAAGAAGAACTAAGAAAATCCCATAGAGAACACTGTAAATACCAGGGTGCTTTTTTTCTCCAAGCAATTTTTGGTGGGCATGGAACAAGCACGCACTGTAGTTTATCAAGCATCCAATAAAATGTGGAGCTTCAGCAATGGCTTCATCTGCATCAGCCAAGAGTACGCACACTTTCATTTCAACCAAACACTTCACCATCTGATTTCAGCAGTTGGTTTCCCTCTCTGGATGAAGTTGTGCTAATCAGTGGAATCGGCTGCTGTAGTGTTGAGCTGGAATGAAAACCTGCATACTGTTGATTCATAATGTCCTCAACTCTCCAACGTAATAGCTGATGTGTGGTGAGCGTTCTTCTGGGGCAATCTGGCTGCCGTGCATCACCCAGGTGGGTGCTACACATCGGTGGTGGATGAGTTGGAGTCCTCACCCCCCATTTGTGACGCACTTTGAATATCTAGAAAAGGCGCTACATGTCTATCATAGCTGCTTCTCTCACCAGAATATTTTTATTTCATTTTTTTACTTTATATTCTCTTTAACCTCCATAGAGCATCTTTTGTATTGTAAATTCCTACTTATCACTCAAGACCTTCTAATTTGTGTGTGTTTATTGTATGAATTCACTTTTGATTTTTAGTCATTTTATCTCTTGATTTGTCTTCTGATTATTGATGTTGATCCACTACGCTGCATACTTACACTAAGTCCAATTCCTCGTATGTAATCTAATTACCTACTGTGGCAATAAAAGTGATTCTCATTCTCATATAAATGCAATCAATTATTATTATTATTATTATTTGTTTGATGGTTTCCAGTTTATATTTAAAGTTCAAAGAAATCCCCCCCCTTTTTTTTTACTTCAATAAGTCCATGATGTCCCCAAAGTCAATGAGTAATTGTGTAAAATATTAAATCATGATCTCAATATCAATCAGAAGTAGATGGGCACTCTTGGAGCACAGACGTCCGCCAAGGCTAATTGCTAAATGCAGGCAGTTATTTGCCTGCCCTATATGTTATTTCTGTTAGTTTATTTAAGTTCAGGGTCTGTAATCCAGTCTTGGGCTGCCAAATCATATGGATCTGATCTATGTTCAAGGTTAGTTGGTTCAAATGCTGTTGCTTGGCCTTGAGATTAAATTTCTTCGGTAGGCTGCCTCTTTCTCTTTTCCCTTTTCTGTCTCTTCCCTTCTCCATGACCATTTAACCAACGTTTTAGCCGAACAGAACAAAAGGTAAGCAGTTAACCACCCAGGCACAGGTAAACAGCGCGTAGAGAGTGGCGCCCATTAACACGGGGTGCCTCTACATAGGAGAGGGTTAGCTGAAGCCATCTTCAGCCTTTACATCAACATGGAGCCAACATGGCCGCTCCAGAGTCAAAGATAGTGGGAAGAAATCCCACTGTCACCTCTTCCACTTCAGGTGGCTGAAGTTCGTGCCACCTCCAACAGCATGCTGACCGACTGCACCTATCTATGTATCTATCAGAAAAATATCTATAGATAGATACATATATATAGATATATGATCACACTATCAATCAGATGATCATGTACAACGTGCAGTGAGGTTAAATCTCTGACAACCAACGCACAACAAATAGTGCTGCCCCTGTCCTTGGTTCTGAAATAACAGCTATGTTTTTATAGGGTACATTAACTTAAACTGAGTTGTATTTTTTAAATCAAATGTCCCTTCCTGTCTCCTCCCCCCTACAGAACCCCCACAACCATCTCTCATTAAGGATGAGGTTTTCCTTGACCAGCAGCACTGTAACCAGCAGAGGAACTTCAGTGTGGGTCAAGAGGACCCAGAGCCTCCACAGATTAAAGAGGAACAGGAGGAACTCTGCACCCATCAGGAGGGAGAGCAGCCTTTACTGTGGGAGGAGGCTTATATCTTTAAGTTGACTCCAGCTTATGATGGAAGTGACCACAGTGAACATCAGTCTCTGCATTCAGATCCTTACCAAACTCAGACTGTAGCAGAGAAAGAGCCTATAGTCAACATCTCATCTGATTCTGACAGAGAGGGCTCTGCAGTATCAGAACCAGACAGTGACCGCCAGCTCCTCTCTCACACCTGTCAGGTAGCTGAGAGCCAAGCTTACAACACATCCAGCTGTGAGAACACAGGATCAACTAGGAGTACTGAGCCGACACCAAACAGTAAACTGTACAAGTGTGACATTTGTAGTGAAGAGTTTCTTTACTTATCAATGTTACAACATCACATGAGAACCCACAGTGGTGAAAGGCCATTCAGATGTGACACTTGTGGGGAAATGTTCACCTGTAAGTTCACCATGACAAAACACATGAGAACTCACACAGGGGAAAGGCCTGTCAGATGCAGAGTTTGTGGGATAGGATTCACCTGTCAATCAATACATGACCAGCATTTTATCATCCACACAGGTGAGAAGCTTCATGCTTGCAACAGCTGTGGGAAAAGATTTGGTCGTGCCAACCATTTGAAAAGGCACATAAGCGTTCACACAGGTGAGAAACCTTACAGCTGTGTCTACTGCGAGAAGAGATTCAGTCTTGCTCAGCATTTGAAAATGCACATGAGAGTTCACACAGGCGAGAAGCCTCATGCTTGCAACAACTGTGGGAAAAGATTCAGCCATAGTGGGGATTTGAAAAGGCACATAAGAGTTCACACAGGTGAGAAACCTTACGGCTGTGTGTACTGCGGGAAGAGATTCAGCCGTGCTGAGAGTTTGAAAACGCACATGAGAGTTCACACAAGCGAGAAGCCGTAGAGCTGTTTGTGTATATTTCACAAGGCATCTCTTGAGTGCATACAGGAGAGCAATGTTTTGCTCTCAGCTCAACGTTGACCGTGCCCACCAGAACCCACGCAGGAGAAAAGCTGTAGAAGTGCAGCACTAGCAGGAAAGCTTTCACTAGAAAGCACATCCTGAAACTACACATGAGGAGCCATACAGGGAAGACACCATACAGATGCAGCATCTGTGTGAGCTTTCTTTTTTCTCCATGGTCTTTTATGACCTGGGGCCTGTTTTTTGTGAAGCAGGATTAGGGGGTTAGTGCACTGCTCATTTGATTTTTTTTAATAAGTGTCAGTTGTGCTTCTGGGCAACAGTGGTCCCACACCAGATTCTGGTATTTCTATTTTTTATTCTTACATAATTCTAGTGGTGTGCTAATATTCTGTTTCCTTTTCTCTGCTGAATCCTGTTACTTTTGATCATGCAGCAAAATGATTTTACACAAGGATAAATAATGTAATCTTTTCTTAATGTGCTGCTCTGGATTTGTCCGTCATGTGACCCGACCCTCATTATGTGAATGAGGGTATAGTTGAGTTAGACAATACTGGGTTGAAAAAAATGCATTGATGACCAGTTTGGTGATTAGCGTTGCTGTTTGTGAGGGAAGTTTTGTACCTACAACTAATGGCAATTAAACAGTTTGTAAAAACTATTATGTTTCAGTCTAAGTCATTAGGGTTAGACATGATTGAAATGTGAATTTATTAAGTATTAATGCACCTTTAGAAACAATTATAGATTTTATTGATGTGACCAATTTCTGAATGGTAAGTATTAGTACAACAAGAATCCGACTTACAGTAGAATACTGTAAATTGACATACACATACAGTGGTAGCCATAGAGCTCAAAAGTGACTGCCCATATCAAGCGCCTCTGTTTCCATGAAGTGAATGTCCCATTAATTCCTCCATTGACATTTGAGAAAGTCCTTATATAAAGAGTTTTAAGTCTGGAACCAAGACAACCAGCTACGGATGAATCGTAATCATAAAATAGGTTAAATGATTTGAAGCAAAAAATTGTAAAACGTGAAAAAGGCACAACCAGTCCATGTAAGTACTTGTGTGAGAATAAATTAGAAGACATTTTACTTTAAATTTTTGTTGATTTTCTTTTTGTGGCCCCTATTCTCAATTTCAAATGCATTAATGACTATGATACGAATACGACTAGGATGCAAGTCACTTTAAATTATCTCTCATACTAAGGCAAAACTGTCCACTTTTTTTTCGGAAAAGGAAATACTTTTGTGCAGGTAACTGAGTGAAATCTTGAAGCAATAATAGGCCATAAGCAGTAGGTCGTGTCTTCATTCAGGACATAGGTTACTACAGTAACAGACCGAAGATAATGAAATAAGCTTTATGCATTGTTATCATGGTAATACACACTCCGGTGCAGTAGGTGGCGGTGTGGACATACATACGTTGCTTTGCCCTTTTGCAATTTCTCCGGCGGAAGTAAACAACGAACACATCTTCTTATTTTCTTGTAGCTCGAAAGCTAGTTAGCGGAGCTAAAAGATTTGCTTTAGCTGCGTTGCTTGTACCGTATCTCACGTATACTCCAGTGGAAATGTCTACAGTCCAGAGTTTGAGGACGTTCGTCAACGAGCGACTAACTGCGGCTGCTGAGGAAATATTAGGAGTGTTTGTAAACACTATAGTAGAGTACGAGGAAGAGATCGAGCGTCAGCGCAGGCTGCTGGATAGCGTTTTGAAGCCTGATATAAAGCTACACAGAACAGGTTGGTAAAATCACCAGACATGGGTCACTTTGGTCACTTGAGTAAGTCCCAAGTCTCCAGCAAGTCCCAAGTCATTTTGTTTTGGTCAAGTCACAGCAGGTCCCAACTAGTCAAGTCACCCCCCCCCCCCCCCCCCCCCCACACACTCTTACGTTCCATTTGAAGAAATAGTCTGTCTAATAGTATTGTTATTGGTCATTTATCTAACGTGTGCAAAAAGTATAAAAAATAATTGATTTGTAATATAAATACTGATATTCAGTTAAATAAATGTAATCAAACAAAACTCAAATAACTTCTCCTTATTGGGGAAAAAAGCAATCATCCAGTGAGAAAAGCATGACTGACAGCCAGTCATCCAATCATGACAATACCATTTCCAGCTTGCACTGCATGACTTACTTTATATAGACACTTGACAACATTGAACATGTTAATATTTAAACTGATGAACACAAGTCATCCAAGTCATCACGTCTCAAGTTACGAGTCTTTAATTTCCAAGTTCAAGTTAAGTCTCAAGTAATTTATTTTTTGTTAAGTCAAGTCGCAAGTAATCAAAACAGGGACACGAGTCGACTTTAGACCAAGTCTCAAGTCCCCATCTCTGAAAATCACAATGTTCTTGGTGAAAAGGGGAAGGTGTCACCTAGGCCTATTTTATATTATTAAAGTTTCCATTTTTACAAGCAGCCCAGGATTTGAGTCCTAAAACCAAGGTCCTTGCCTAAAACCCAGAAGTTAGCATCGCCTGGTTCCCTCATCTGGCTGTCAATGGGTTTTTTGTATGTGGTTTTGATTTGATGCCTGAAATAAGCTCCGTGGGTAACAAAAGTTTATGAAACTGAGACCTTTCTGTTCAGCAATATATTATTCAGAACTCAATTTTAGCATTGAGTTCGGGATTCTGGGCGATCACATTTACGCTTCAGAAATCATCAAAGTGGTGTTTGTGAAGATTATCTTGCTGAGTACAAAGGTCTCAATATCTACTAAGTTGTTTCTGTAACTGGCAAATTGTGAAATTAAACTGTTAAACTTTGGTTCTCATTCTGGACATTCAACTTATTACTTTAAGGATATTATAGTTGTTTTATGGGCTTCATTACTTTTAATTTATCTAATAGGTTCAATTTTAATTTAGTCATTCATCCATTTCATTCTTCATCAAGACATTCGTCAACCACCCACTTCTAGAAGCACACGTTAAAATAAGGTTTAAGGGGTAAATCTTCATCACTTGCTGAGTACAAAGGTCTCAATATCATTTGTTTTGTAGGAGTACAATTACAGTAGTCAAGTCTAGATGAGACAAAGGTGTGAATCTGGGTTGTAGCATCCGCCGTATTCAATATGGGACAGGACATTTGACCCGTCCAGGCTCGTCGTCCTCCACGGACCGACCAGGATCAGTGGGAAGCTGCAGTGAACTTCTTCCAACCGTCGCTGCTCTTGCATGTTTTTAGTGTGGGTCCATCCATATTCCAAGGGAGCATGGGGAGAACATGCAAACTCCACACAGAAAGGCCCTTTTGATGAGATAGCCCACATGGGCACTAGGCCCCGAAGGCATCGGGATTCGGGAGGCATACCCCCATGCAGTGCCAACAGCGTCCCAGGCAAGAATCAAACCCAGGACCTTCTTACTGTGAGGCGAGAGTGCGAGCAAGAACGCTACCACTGTGCCACCGTGCCCATCATGGAACAGATCATGGAAGATAACAGCAAGATTTTTGACTGTAGGACTCAGTCTAATTTGACGATCCCCAAAATGTATCATATTGGGCTGTTGAAATACGCTACCCCTGAAATCTTAAAGGCCCCCTAAAGTCCTGTTTCAAGATGTGTATAAAATACTCTACTTTGAATAATAATTTGTGTCTGATGGTTTTCCCCCCACAAAAAAGAATAAATTATCTTCTAAATCAAAGAGGACTTTGATTGCATTTCTGATCGCAGGAGCCACAACAGATTGTATTTGTTTGATCAAGTGTTCTTTCCTGTCTCCTCCCCCCTTCAGACCCCCCACAGCCATCTGTCTTTAAGGAGGAGGTTCTCCTTGACCAGCAGCACTGTAACCAGCAGAGGAACTTCAATCTGGGTCAAGAGGACCCAGAGCCTCCACAGATTAAAGAGGAACAGGAGGAACTCTGCACCAGTCAGGAGGGAGAGCAGCCTTTACTGTGGGAGGAGGCTGATGTCTTTAAGCTGACACCTGCTTATGAGGGAAGTGACCACAGTGAACATCAGTCTCTGCATTCAGATCTTTACCAAACTCAGAGTGTAGCAGAGAAAGAGCCTCTAGTCAACATCTCATCTGAATCTGACAGACAGGGCTCTGCAGTATCAGAACCAGACAGTGACTGCCAGCTCCTCTCTCACAACCTTCATGGAGCTGAGAGCCAAGCTTACAACACATCCAGCTGTGAGAACGCAGGATCAACTAGGAGTACTGAGCCGAAACCAAACAAGAACCTGAACAAGTGTGGCAGTTGCGGTAAAGGTTTTCCTACCTTGACATACTTAAAGACTCACATGAGAACCCACACTGGGGAAAAGCCTTTCAGATGCAGAGTTTGCGGAGAAGGATTCACCACTCAATCGAACCACGACCAGCATGTTAGAATCCACACAGGTGAGAAGCCGCATGCTTGCAACACCTGTGGGAAGAGATTCAGCCGTTCTCAGAATTTGAAAACGCACATGAGAGTTCACACAGGTGAGAAACCGTACAGCTGTGTCCACTGTGGGAAGAGATTCAACCGTGCTCAGAATTGGAAAACGCACATGAGAGTTCACACAGGCGATAAACCTCACAGCTGTGTATACTGTGGGAGGGCATTTGCCAGTCGTTCATCTCTCACAACGCATATCCGAGTGCATACAGGGGAGAAACCTTTTCAATGTCTTTTGTGTGGGAAAAGATTTGCTGTTAGCAGCAATTTGAAAAAGCACACCAGAACCCACACAGGGGAAAAGCCACAAGTGCAGCACTTGTGGGAAGCTTTTGCTCAAAACAAAGGCTTGGAAGAACACGTTCGGACCCATACAGAGGAAAACCAATAAGATGCCGTTTCTGGGGTTCAGCAGCAGATCAAACCTGAACAAGCACACGACTGTCCAAAATAAATTACTTGATATGAGAAAATGTTGACAAGAAGAACTACGAGAATCCCATAGAGATCACGAAGTACCAGGGTGCTTTTTCTTCTTCTCCAAACAATTTTTGGTGGGCATGGAACAAACACGCACTGTAGTTTATCAAGCATGCAATAAAATGTGGAGCTTCAGCAATGGCTTCATCTGCATCAGCCAAGAATATGCACACTTTCATTTCAACCAAACACTTCACCAGTTGGTTTCCCTCTCTGGATGAAGTTGTGCTAATCAGTGGAATCGGCTGCTGTAGTGTTGAGCTGGAATGAGAACCTGCATACTGTTGATTCATAATGTCCTCACCTCTCCAACGTGATAGCTGATGTGTGGTGAGCGCTCTGCCGCAATCTGGCTGCCGTGCATCACCCAGGTGGGTGCTACACATCAGTGGTGGATGAGTTTGAGTGTCCCCCCCCATTTGTGAAGCACTTTGAGTATCTAGAAAAGGCGCTACATGTGTATCATAGCTGCTTCTCTCACCAGAATATTTTTATTCCATTATTTCGACTTTATATTCTCTTTAACCTCCATAGAGCATCTTTTGTATTGTAAATTCCTACTTATCACTCAAGAGCTTCTAATTTGTGTGTTTATTGTATGAATTCACTTTTGATTTTTAGTAATTTTTTTACTCTTGATTTGTCTTCTGATTATTGATGTTGACTACGCTGCATACATAGACTAAGTCCAATTCCTCGCATGTAATCTAATTACCTACTGTGGCAATAAAAGTGATTCTCATTCTCTTATAAATGCAATTTTTGTATTATTAGTATTACTATTGTTACTGTTATTATTATTATTGTCATTATTATTGTTTGTTTCCAGTTCATTTATATTTAAAGTTCAAAGAAATCCCCTGCCCTTTTGTTTTACTTCAATAAGTCCATGATGTCCCCAAAGTCAATGAGTAATCGTGTCAAATATTAAATCATGATCTCAATATCAATCAGAACTAGATGGGCACTCTTAGAGCACAGACGTCCGCCAAGGCTAATTGCTAAATTTGGACTGTAGAGAATATGAAGTTGTGTTTGGGTATCATTTGTTTACGTGCCATGTTGTGAGGATCCCGCTGCCTTCCTATTGGTCAGTTGTTGGCTGTGATTGATTGATTGATTGATTTTCTGTCGTGATTCTGAAAGAATGTTGCCATAGTAGGTCAGAGTCTGTCATTTAGCAAGAAGAACCGGGAAGCAATTATTTGCCTGCCCTATATGTTATTTCTGTTACTTTATTTAAGTTCAGGGTCTGTAATCCAGTCTTGGGCTGCCAAATCATATGGATCTGATGTATGTTGTTCAAGGTTAGTTGGTTCAAATGCTGTTGCTTGGCATTGAGATTCAATTTCTCCGGTAGGCTGTCTCTTTCTCTTTTCCCTTCTCTGTCTCTTCCCTTCTCCATGACCATTTAACCAACGTTTTAGCCGAACAGAACAAAAGCTAAACAGTTTAACCACCCAGGCACAGGTAAACAGAGTGCATTCCTTACAAGATGGTGGCGCCCCTCAACACGGGGTGCCTTTGACACTCCAGAGTCAAAGATAGTGGGAAGAAATCCCACTGTCACCTCTTCCACAGGTGGCTGAAGCGCTTGGTCGTGCCACCTCCAACCGCTTGCTGACCGACTGCATCTATCTATCCACATAGATATATGGATATATATAAATATATTATCAGATGATCGTGTACAACATTCAGTGAGGTTAAATCTAATAAATGACAACAACGCACAACAAATAGCGCTGCCCCTGTCCTTGGTTCTGAAATAACAGCTCTGTTTTTATCGGGTACATAAAACTTAAAACTGAGTTATATTTTTTGATCAAGTGTCCCTTCCTGTCTCCTACCCCCTACAGACCTCCCACAGCCATCTCTCATTAAGGAGGAGGTCCCCCTTGACCAGCAGCACTGTAACCAGCAGAGGAACTTCAGTCTGGGTCAAGAGGACCCAGAGCCTCCACAGATTAAAGAGGAACAGGAGGAACCCCGCACCAGTCAGGAGGGAGAGCAGCCTTTACTGTGGGAGGAGGCTGATATCTTTAAGTTGACTCCTGCTTATGATGGAAGTGACCACAGTGAACATCAGTCGCCGCATTCAGATCCTTACCAAACTCAGAGTGTAGCAGAGAAAGAGCCTATAGTCAACATCTCATCTGAATCTGACAGAGAGGGCTCTGTAGTATCATCTGCAGTATCAGAACCAGACAGTGACCACCAGCTCCTCTCTCAAAACTACCATGTAGCTGAGAGCCAAGCTTACAACACATCCAGCTGTGGGAATGCAGGATCAACTAGGAGTACTGAGCCGACACCAAACAACAAACTGTACAAGTGTGACATTTGTAATGAAGAGTTTCTTCACGTATCAATGTTACAACATCACATGAGAACCCACAGTGGTGAAAATCCGTTCAGATGTGACACTTGTGGGGAAATGTTCACCTGTAAGTCCACCATGACAAAACACATGAGAACTCACACAGGGGAAAAGCCTGTCAGATGCAGAGTTTGTGGGATAGGATTCACCTGTCAATCACTACATGACCAGCATTTTGTCACCCACACAGGTGAGAAGCCTCATGTTTGCAACAGCTGTGGGAAAAGATTCACCCATAGTGGGGATTTGAAAAGGCACATGAGAGTTCACACTGGTGAGAAACCTTACAGCTGTGTCTACTGCGGGAAGAGATTCAGCCGTGCTGAGAATTTGAAAAGGCACATAAAAGTTCACACAGGTGAGAAACCTTACAGCTGTGTCTGCTGCGGGAAGAGATTCAGCCGTGCGGAGAATTTGAAAACTCACATGAGAGTTCACACAGGTGAGAAGCCGTAGAGCTGTTTGCTGCGGCTCATATTTCACAAAGCATCAACAAGTGCATTCAGCAGAGCGACATGTTGCCCTCAGCTCAACGTTGACAGTGCCCACCAGGAGAAAAGCCGTAGAAGTGCAACACTAGCAGGAAAGCTTTCACTAAAAAGCACACCCTGAAAGTACAGATGAGGAGCCATACAGGGAAGACATGGGGTCTTCCCTGTATGCAGCATCTGTGGAGAATTGTTCACCAGGAGCTCAAACCTGAGGAAGCACATGAATCCATACAAGAGTTGCACAGAGTACCAGTGCCTAACGACTCTTGAGCCCCCCCCCCCCCGCCCCCCCCACATGGTCTTTTATTACTTTTTTTTTTTTTATGACTTTTGAAGCAGGATTAGTGGGTTAGTGTCACTCCATCTTTTTTCAAGTGGCAGTTGTGCTTCTGGGCAACAGCCGTCCCATACCAGATTCTGATATTTAGATTTTAACATATTCTAATGGTGTGCTTATATTCTGTTTCCTTTTCTCTGCTGAATCCTGTTCCTTTTGATCATGCAGAGAACTTCATTCCCCACAAGGATAAATAATTCCATCTTTTCTTATTGTGGTGCTCTGGATTTGTCCATCATGTGACCCTCATTATGTGAATGAGGGTATAGTTACTGCATTGACCAAATGTGTTGATGACCAATTTGGTGATTAGCTTTGCTGTTTGTGAGGGAAGTTTTGTACCTACAGCTAATGGCAATTAAAAAAATTCTAAAAACTATTGTGTTTCAGTCTCAGTCATTAGGGCTAGACATTATTGAAATGTGAATGTATTGAGTATTGATGAGCAACTTTAGAATGCCATAGATTTTATTGATGTGACCAATTTTAGAATGATAAGTATGGTATTTAGTACAACAAGAAACCTTACAGTAGAATAGTGTAACTTGACATACACATGATACAGTGGTAGCCATAGAGCTCAACAGTGACTGCCCATTTCAAGTGGCTCTTGTTCCAGGGAGTGAATTTCCCATTAATTTCTCCTTTGACTTTTCAGGAAATACTTCTATAAAGATTTGTTAAGCCTGGAACCAAGCCAACCAGCTACAGATGAATCGTGACGATAAAACATGATTTGAAGCCAACAATTTGGAAAACAAAGGCACAGCATAAAAATAAATAAGTCCAGAATAAGTCAATTTTAAGATATTTTCTTTTAATTTTTGTTGATTTTCTATTTGTGGCCCCTATTCTCGATTTCAAATCCATCAATGACTATCATGGTCATTAATTTCCAGTGACTTGGATCCTAGTAGTATCATAGTCAGACTAAAGATACCACTAGGATCAAAGTCACTACAAATGCTCTCTACTAATGCAAAACTGTTATCAAATGATTTTTTTTTCGTATCAATTTATTTATTTTTAATCCGTGTTCGATTTTGACATATAAGGGGATTGAAGTCCACTTTGTTTATTATGGACAAGAGTGCTTCAGATAAATGTCAGGACATTTGATTGGAAAGGGAAAGACTGCACTAAGGATTTTAAAGGAGTGAAAATCTTGAAGGAATACAGGGCGTATAGGCAAGAAGCAGTAGGTCGTGTCTTCGTTCAGGACATATACAGTAGGTCTACTAAAGTAACAGACCGAAGATAATGTAATATGTAAGTTTTGTGTATCATGTTATCATGATACTACACACTCCGGTGCAGTAGGTGGCGGTGTGCACCTACATACGTTGGTTTGCGTTTTTCCCATTTCTCCGGCGGAAGTAAACAATGAACACAGGACGAGCTTCTAGCTCTAAAGCTATTTAGCTTAGCTGAAAGAGTTTTTTTTTTTAGCTGCGTTGCTTGTGCAGTGTCTCCCGTCTACTTCAGTCGAAATGTCTACAGTCCTGAGTTTGAGGACGTTCGTCAACGAGCGACTAACTGCGGCTGCTGAGGAAATATTAGGAGTGTTTGTAAAAACTATAGTAGAGTACGAGGAAGAGATCGACCGTCAGCGCAGGCTGCTGGATAGCGTTTTGAGGCCTGAGATAAAGCTCCACAGAACAGGTTGGTCAAATCACTATTTTCTAGGTGACAAGGGGAACGTGTCACCTAGGCCTATTATACCTTTACTTTGTTCTACCCCTAAAGATAATTGTCAGGAACATAGTTAGGTTACGCCTATGATGCTGTGCGACTGTACACAAAATAGGGGATAACTCTTGCAGTCAGACTGAGATGTGAATTGGTGGATACTATTAGTACCAGCCAGGCCAGCCAGTCAGACTGAGGTGGTCGTGTGTATTGATGGAGACCACACCAGGAACTTAAGCGAATAAATATGTATTTAATGAAGCAATGGACAAATACAAACTAAGCGAAATGCATGTGGCGTGTGCATGTGACGACGGCGCCCACCAGCGCGGTGGCGTCGTATCTGGCGCGCGCTCCTAGTGCCTCCCTCGACCATGTCTTGGCCTTTACTTTAGTCTCTCAAGCCAGACTATCTCTTCCAGAGATGGGGACATGGGCCAAGGCTGAAATTTTGACATATCGGTACCACCTGAGGTGACCACACGATTTTGTTATTTTTGTCTTCCTACATGTCTCTAGTTTATATTTTGGTATGATAACCCTTCCGATTTGGTAGCTTAAGGATAGTTATCACTCTGTAAACGAACCTACCCCCATATAAATGACAAAACCCTGATGTCATCATTATCTCCTGAACCACACACGATAACACCGATGTCTACCCCTATGTTTTCATGGGCAAGGATTACAATGACAAACTTTTAAGTGGTTTCATTATTCAATTATTCAAGTTACAGCTAATAAAAAGAGCTTATTTTAGTTATCTTGTCATACATTCATTAAATATTTTACTGCAAGAAATCCTGGGG
Source organism: Poromitra crassiceps (assembly GCF_964638095.1). Classification (NCBI taxonomy): domain Eukaryota; kingdom Metazoa; phylum Chordata; class Actinopteri; order Beryciformes; family Melamphaidae; genus Poromitra; species Poromitra crassiceps. The sequence goes on along the minus strand of NC_139631.1, from coordinate 3,617,716 downwards.
GTAGTTGGTACAGCAGTACCAAGGTAAAATGGGTGTTGACATTAACATCTTTTCAGTTAACATAATTCTGAAATGACTCCCAAAACATCCACCATCTCCTTCCTTGTGGTAAACCCCAAACGCACAGTATACCTTCCCATTCAAAAGTTACATTTCCACAATACTGGATGGCAGCCATCTTGGAATTCTGGGTCAAAATGATGCCATAATGTCAAACTGATGTCAGAATCGGATTCCTCGTGGTTGACTTACACCGAAAAGTGTCTTCATACATTATTCTATGTGCTTCAATTTTTCAACATGGCGCCAGTGGCCATCTTGGATTTGGCCATCTGGCAAAGAAAATCCCAGGATCTTTAAGAGGGACCTGGGCGCTATTTTAACAAAAGGTCTATATAAGTCAAATCACTCATCAAAACATCTTAGCCAGAGAATGGTCATGGCTTTGAAGTTATAGCATCATTTATCAGATACTGTCATTTCCTTCTCACAACGTCATTGAATTCACCATTGATTAGTCACTTTAACAGTTTATGATATTCTATATGGTATCATTGTAATCCTTGACCATGAAAACGTTGGGATAGACATCTCCTTTTCAGTGTTAGCATGTGTGGTTCAGGAGATATGATGCAAACTACATAATTTGCTTATGGCAGAATTAAAATGGCCGCCACAAGGCATTTTTGCGATGGCTCAATTTCTGAAAATGTACAGGGGCCCAAACTATAAGCGTACCAAGTTTCATGCTTTTACGAAAAAGGGAACATCATTTTCACATATCATCTGGACTAATACACAGAAATCAGGGTTTTGTCATTTATATGGGGGTAGGTTTGTATACAGAGTGATAACTATCCTTAAGCTACCAAATTGGCAGGGTTATCATACCAAAATATAAACTAGAGACATGTAGGAAGTAGGGCTGTCACTTTTTCCCAAAATAAAATTCGAACGAACTTTAATTGCCAGAAATTCGTTCGAATATATTCGAAGTTTTTTGGTTAATTAATTTTTTTTTTTTTTTTTTTCAGTCCAGCAGCCTGTTGCACCAGCTGAACGTAAGTTCTGTCTTAAGTTAGGGTGTAAAGTCCACACTAACTGCTACGTTCAAACTAGTTAGTTTGACACTAAAGTTGTGTCTTTGTTTGGTTGCACCACGGAGACGTAAGGTACATCTTAACTAGTAGACCCTAAAGTCCATACTAACCAAAATAGTGTCGCAGACAATGACGTGTACAGTATCTGTGACCAATCAGTGAAAAGCACGGTGGAAACGGTGTTTATTTACGGTTGTTTAAGTAAGTGGAGTGAAAACAGGACATGTTGCCCACCGCAAATTAGTGCTTTCATATTTCATCAACACTAATCAAATGAGAACGTTATTGAGTAACGTTCGTTTAGGTTCATATTACTGTTAACGTTTATCTGTGAGCTCTTCATCAGTATTGTAGGCTATACCACCATCCTGCCTCACTAAATTGTTGCGGTTATTTTAATTTGTATGCAGTGCTGCAGCTTGTGGGAAACAAAAGCGTGAGTCATAAATATCAACGGGTGTAATTTATCACGGAGAGCGCGTTGAGGACGCAAAACAACGATGCGCCATGGTGCCAAGTTGCAATCCGTGCCAACTGCTATTTTACGGAGGACTTTACACCTAGTAAGATGTAGGTGTAAATTTTAAGTTCTAACTTATGCCTACGTTGTAACTATTTCACTTGGTGCAACCCAAATATTTTTAGTAGTGCGTAAACTCGGACTTAGTGAGACTTTACGTTCAAACTAGCTTACGTTTCAACTTACGCACAGCTGGTGCAACCCACTGCAGGCCACCGGGCATCAGCCCGACGTGTTAGCTTGGACGCTCAGTCACAACACTGCCTCACAAACTTGGCTGCATCCAACTCGAGACAACTTTTCAGACCCTGGAGACAATCTTTCTCAGAAGAGACTAACGCGACAAATCTGGAGACTTTTTCTGACATGGGATTAACATTACCAGCAAGCAGCAGTTGGTTAATTTTGGTTCATAAAAAAAAATAATAATAATAATAATAATAATAAAAAAAAAAAAAATCAAACAGTCAATTTACATATCGAACACGAACCCCTCCCCCACATTCGAAGTTGCATTCGAATTTCGAATGAAAAGTGACAGCCCTAGTAGGAAGACAAAAATAACAAAATCGTGCGGTCACCTCAGGTGGTACCGATTTTTGCCTTGGCCCATGGACTAACTTGGTGACTTGGACTTACTTGAGTCGACTCGAGTCCCTGTTTGATGACTTGTACCTTGACAAAAATAAATGACTTGAGACTTACTCGAAAGTTAAAGACTCGTGACTTGACTTGATACATCATGACTTGTTTGTATACAGAATTTTAAATATAAAATATAAAATATGGCCGATGTATGGTTGGCAGTTGGTAAATCCAAACTGTTAAAACCGGTCCAACAGCTTAAATGTTACTGAGCCCTTACAAGTTATATTCTCACTGACGAACCAACCTAACTTCTCTGACACTGACCAGAATTGTCTACAAATTTAAGAGCGAGACAAGAAAACAGAAAAAGCAAGGAACAAATGGAAGGAAAAATATATTTGGTATCAAATCTGCAGGAACTCTGTTAACACTCTGATCAAGCTCTACCTCAGGGGTGCCCACACTTTTTCAGCTTGCGAGCTACTTTTAAAATGACCAAGTCAAAGTGAGCTACCAAGCATATTTATTTATATATATATACACTGAGTATACAGTGGAAAACAGTGGAACAGTGGAAAAACAGTGGAAACAGTGGAAAAACAGTGGAAACAGTGGAAAAACAGTGGAAAAACAGTGGAAACAGTGGAAAAACAGTTAAAAAAAAAAAAAAAAAAAAAAAAAAAAATTTTTTCTTCCTCAATGCCATGCGATCGACCACACTACCTTCGCGATCGACCGGTCGATCGCGATCGACGTATTGGGCACCCCTGCTCTACCTACTCTAACAAAGAGGGCTTTGATTCCATTTGATCACAGGAGCCACAACAGATTGTATTTGTTAGATCAAGTGTTCTTTCCTTTCTCCTTTCCCCTTCAGACCCCCCACAGTCACCTGTCATTAAGGAGGTTCTCCTGGACCAGCAGCACTGTAACCAGCAGCAGAGGGACATCAGTGTGGGTCAAGAGGACCCAGAGCCTCCACAGATTAAAGAGGAACAGGAGGAACTCTGCACCAGTCAGGAGGGAGAGCAGCCTTTACTGTGGGAGGAGGCTGATATCTTTAAGTTGACTCCTGCTTATGATGCAAGTGACCACAGTGAACATCAGTCTCTGCATTCAGATCTTTACCAAACTCAGAGTGTTGCAGAGAGAGAGCCTCTAGCCAACATCTCATCTGAATCTGACAGACCGGGCTCTGCAGTATCAGAACCAGACGGTGACTGCCAGCTCCTCTCTCACGACTGCCATGTAGCTGAGAGCCAAGCTTACAACACATCCAGCTCTGATAACGCAGGATCAACCAGGAGTACTGAGCCGACACCAAACAAGAAACTGTACAAGTGTGGCAGTTGCGGTAAACGTTGTTCTACTTTGGCATACTTAAAGATGCACATGAGAGTCCACACTAGTGAAAAGCCTTTCAAATGTGGCTTTTGTGGGAAAACATGCAACCAGAAGTCCGACTTGGAAAAACACATGAGAACTCACACTGGGGAAAAGCCTTTCACATGCAGACTTTGCGGAAAAGGATTCACCAATCAATTGAACCACGACCAGCATGTTAGAATCCACACAGGTGAGAAGCCGCATGCTTGCAACACTTGCGGTAATAGATTCAGCGGTTCTCAGCATTTGAAAAGGCACATGAGAGTTCACACAGGTGAGAGGCCGTACAGCTGTGACCACTGCGAGAAGACATTCAACCGTGCTGAGAATTGGAAAAGGCACATGAGAGTTCACACAGGTGATAAACCTCACAGCTGTGTGTACTGTGGGAAGACGTTTGCCAGTCGTTCAGCTCTCACAACGCATATCCGAGTGCATACAGGGGAGAAACCTTTTCAATGTCTTTTGTGTGGGAAAAGATTTGCTGTCAGCAGAAATTTGAAACTGCACACCAGAACCCACACAGGGGAAAAGCCACAAGTGCAGCACTTGTGAGAAGCGTTTGCTCAAAAAAAGAAAGAACACGTTCAGACCCATACATACAGAGGAAAAAACATAAGATGCTGTTTCTGGGGTTTAGCAGCAGATCAAACCTGAAGCACACGTCTGTCCAAAATAAATTACTTGATATGAGAAAATGTTGACAAGAACAGCTAAGGCCATGTTCACATTACAGGCAAATCCGATTTGCTGCTAAAGTCATTGATCATCATTATCTTGATTGGTTTCCCAAATCTGATTTGGGAGTGTCCGCACTGCCACAAATCTGATTTGGGCAAGTGTTCAAGTCGGATCTGTGTGTCCAGATACAATGACCCAACATACAATGTTTCTGGCAGTGTTTGCATGTCTGCTCTCTGCTCTTCAAGTCCCCGTCCCCTGCAAAAGACACTCTCAAATCTGATTTGGGTGATAAGCGCGTCCACACTGAAGTCACATCAGTCCAAAGCAGATTGGAAACTACCTCCATATGTGGTTTGGGACAAGTGACACAAATCAGACTTGGAGCGTCCAGACTCATTTTTTTTATCAAATGTCCCTGTCTCCTCCCCCCTACAGACCCTCCACAGCCTTCTGTTGTTAAGGATGAAGTTCCCCTGGACCAGCAGAGGAACTTCAGTCTGGATCAAGAGGACCCAGAGCTTCCACAGATTAAAGAGGAACAGGATGAACACTGCACCCGTCAGGAGGGAGAGCAGCCTTTACTGTGGGAGGAGGCTGATATCTTTAAGTTGACTCCTGCTTATGATGGAAGTGACCACAGTGAACATCAGTCTCTGCATTCAGATTCTTACCAAACTCAGAGTGTAGCAGGGAAAGAGCCCCCAGCCTACATCTCATCTGAATCTGACAGAGAGGGCTCTGCAGTATCAGAACCAGACAGTGACTGCCAGCTCCTCTCTCACAACTGGCCTGTAGCTGAGAGCCAAGCTTACAACACATCCAGCTGTGGGACCTCAGGATCAACTAAAAGTACTGAGCCGACACCAAACAACAAACTGTACAAGTGTGACATTTGTAGTGAAGAGTTTCTTTACTTATCAATGTTACAACATCACATGAGAACCCACAGTGGTGAAAAGCCATTCAGATGTGACACTTGTGGGGAAATGTTCACCTGTAAGTTCACCATGACAAAACACATGAGAACTCACACAGGGGAAAGGCCTGTCAGATGCAGAATTTGTGGGATAGGATTCTCCTGTCAATCACTACATGACCAGCATTTTGTCACCCACACAGGCGAGAAGCCTCATGCTTGCAACAGCTGTGGGAAAAGATTCACCCATAGTGGGGATTTGAAAAGGCACATAAGAGTTCACACAGGTGAGAAACCTTACAGCTGTGTGTACTGCGGGAAGAAATTCAGCCGTGCTGACAATTTGAAAACTCACATGAGAGTTCACACAGGCGAGAAGCCGTAAAACTGTTTTCCCCGGCTCATATTTCACAAGGCATCTCCGAGCCACGTTTTGCTCTCAACTCAACTTTGACAGTGCCCACCAGAACCCACGCAGGAGAAAAGCTGTAGAAGTGCAGCACTAGCAGGAGAGCTTTCACTAAAAAGCACACCCTGAAACGACACAAGGAGCCATACAGGGAAGACACCATACAGATGCAGCAGAAGGGTTCACCAGGAGCTCAAACCTGAGGAAGCACATGACTCCATACTAGAGTTGCACAGAGTACCAGTGCTTAAAGACTCTTGAGCTTTCAGTTTTTTTCTCCATGGTCTTTTATGACCTGGGGCCTGTGTCTCGTGAAGAAGCATTAGTGGATTAGTGTCACTTGATTTTTTTGTAAATGCAGTTGTGCTTCTACCACATTCTGGTATTTATATTTGTATTCTTACATATTTTAGTGGTGTGCTTATATTCTGTTTCCTTTTCTCCGCTGAATCCTGTTACTTTTGATCATGCAGAGAACTTTATTCCCCACAAGGATGGATACTTTTTTTTTTTTGTATCTTTTGTTAATGTGCTGGATTTGTCCATGTGACCCGACCTCCATTATGTGAATGAGGGTATAGTTGAATTAGACAATACTTGGTTGAAAAAAATGTATTGATAACCAAGATTAACTTGACTGTTTGTGAGGGAGGTTTTGTACCTACAGCTGATGGCAATTAAAACGTTTTAAAAAACTATTGTTTTAGTCTCAGTCAGACATTATTGAAATGTGAATTTATTGTGTTTTGATGAGCAACTTTAGAAACAATTTTAGATTGTATTGATGTGACCAATTTTAGAATGGTATTATTAGTACAACAAGAATCCTACTTACAGTAGAATACTGTAACTGGACATACAGGTAGCCGATAGTGACTGCCCATTTCGAGTCGCTCTGGTTCTATAGGAAGTGAATTTCCTCAATTGACATTTCAGAAAATCTTCTATCAAGAGTTTTAAGCCTGGAACCAAGCTGACCAACGACAGATGAATCGTGACCATGAAATGTGATTTGAAGCAAACAATTTGGAAAACATTTGATTGGAAAGGGGAAGACTGCATGTAACTGATGTAAGGAATGAAATCTTGAATGAATCTAGTAGGCGATATTAGTAGGTCTTGTCTTCGTTCAGGACATAGGTTTACTAAAGTAACACCGAAGATAATGTAATATAATTAATATACTGCAGTCAAGCCAGCCCACACCTCGGAAAGCTCAGTCATTCTAGCCCACACTCTAGCCCACACTTGTTTTGTGGTGCGTGTATATACTAGGCATTACGGTAAAAGCATGCGCGAACTGATTTCAAAATAAAAGCGCACTCCCAGAACAAATCTATACTAATTAAATGTTCTAATTTTTACATATTATAATTACAATTGCACGCTATGAGAGTTGATGTACAATTTCAAAGTAAAAGCCTACTTTTTTTTTCTTTTCACTGTTTTCTGAACATTCAAATGGATAGTTCAAGGAAACTGCCTGTTATTAAAAAATAATTATACTTCAGACTGATAGTACTCAACCCCAGGGTGTCATCCAGACAATTTCATAACAATCTGATGTAGCATTTCACAATAAAAGCCTTCTAAATATTGATTTTTCACTGCATTACATGTACATTTGGAGGAATATTGATAGAAAACTACCTGTTATTATTGAACAATTCCACTTCAGACTCATAGTACCTCACCCCGGGGGTTCACCCAGAAACTTTCAGAGCAAACTGATGTAGCATTTCAGAATAAAAGCCTTCTAACTATTCATATTTCACTGCATCACATGTACATTTGGAGGAATATTGATAGAAAACTACCTGTTATTATTGAACCATTCCACTTCACACTCATAGTACTCCACCCCGGGGCGTCACCCAGAAAATTTCATAACAATCTGATGTAGCATTTCAGAATAAAAGCCTTCTAACTATTCATATTTCACAGCATCACATGTACATTTGGAGGAATATTGATAGAAAACTACCTGTTATTATTGAACCATTCCACTTCACACTCATAGTACTCCACCCCGGGGCGTCACCCAGAAAATTTCATAACAATCTGATGTAGCATTTCAGAATAAAAGCCTTCTAACTATTCATATTTCACTGCATCACATGTACATTTGGAGGAATATTGCTAGAAAACTACCTGTTATTATTGAACCATTCCACTAAACACTCATAGTACTCCACCCCTGGGGCGTCACCCAGAAAATTTCATAACAATCTGATGTAGCATTTCAGAATAAAAGCCTTCTAACTATTCATATTTCACTGCATCACATGTACATTTGGAGGAATATTGATAGAAAACTACCTGTTATTATTGAACCATTCCACTTCAGACTCATAGTACTCCACCCCGGGGGGTCACCCAGAAAATTTCATAACAATCTGATGTAGCATTTCAGAATAAAAGCCTTCTAACTATTCATATTTCACAGCATCACATGTACATTTGGAGGAATATTGATAGAAAACTACCTGTTATTATTGAACCATTCCACTTCAGACTCATAGTACTCCACCCCGGGGGGTCACCCAGAAAATTTCATAACAATCTGATGTAGCATTTCAGAATAAAAGCCTATTGATTTTTCACTGCATTACATGTACATTTGAAGGAATATTGATAGAAAACTACCTGTTATTATTGAACCATTCCACTTCACACTCATAGTACTCCACCCCGGGGCGTCACCCAGAAAATTTCATAACAATCTGATGTAGCATTTCAGAATAAAAGCCTTCTAACTATTCATATTTCACTGCATCACATGTACATTTGGAGGAATATTGCTAGAAAACTACCTGTTATTATTGAACCATTCCACTAAACACTCATAGTACTCCACCCCTGGGGCGTCACCCAGAAAATTTCATAACAATCTGATGTAGCATTTCAGAATAAAAGCCTTCTAACTATTCATATTTCACTGCATCACATGTACATTTGGAGGAATATTGATAGAAAACTACCTGTTATTATTGAACCATTCCACTTCAGACTCATAGTACTCCACCCCGGGGGGTCACCCAGAAAATTTCATAACAATCTGATGTAGCATTTCAGAATAAAAGCCTTCTAACTATTCATATTTCACAGCATCACATGTACATTTGGAGGAATATTGATAGAAAACTACCTGTTATTATTGAACCATTCCACTTCAGACTCATAGTACTCCACCCCGGGGGGTCACCCAGAAAATTTCATAACAATCTGATGTAGCATTTCAGAATAAAAGCCTATTGATTTTTCACTGCATTACATGTACATTTGAAGGAATATTGATAGAAAACTACCTGTTATTATTGAACCATTCCACTTCACACTCATAGTACTCCACCCCGGGGCGTCACCCAGAAAATTTCATAACAATCTGATGTAGCATTTCAGAATAAAAGCCTTCTAACTATTCATATTTCACTGCATCACATGTACATTTGGAGGAATATTGATAGAAAACTACCTGTGATGCAGTGAAATATGAATAGTTAGAAGGCTTTTATTCTGAAATGCTACATCAGTTTGCTCTGATAGTTTCTGGGTGAACCCCCGGGGTGAGGTACTATGAATCTGAAGTGGAATTGTTCAATAATAACAGGTAGTTTTCTATCAATATTCCTCCAAATGTACATGTAATGCAGTGAAAAATCAATATTTAGAAGGCTTTTATTGTGAAATGCTACATCAGATTGTTATGAAATTGTCTGGATGACACCCTGGGGTTGAGTACTATCAGTCTGAAGTATAATTATTTTTTAATAACAGGCAGTTTCCTTGAACTATCCTTTTGAATGTTCAGAAAACAGTGAAAAGAAGAAAAAAAAGTAGGCTTTTACTTTGAAATTGTACATCAACTCTCATAGCGTGCAATTGTAATTATAATATGTAAAAATTAGAACATTTAATTAGTATAGATTTGTTCTGGGAGTGCGCTTTTATTTTGAAATCAGTTCGCGCATGCTTTTACCGTAATGCCTAGTATATACACGCACCACAAAACAAGTGTGGGCTAGAGTGTGGGCTAGAATGACTGAGCTTTCCGAGGTTTGGGCTGGCTTGACTGCAGTAATAATATAACAATGAAAAATGTAAGCTTTATGCATTGTTATCACGATACTAGCGTTACATACTCCGGTGCAGTAGGTGGCGGTGTGCACATACATACGTTGGTTTGCGATTTTGCTATTTATCCGGCGGAAGTAAACAATGGAACACTTCTTCTAGCTCGAAAGCTAGTTAGCTTAGCTGAAAGAGTTGCTTTCGCTGCGTTGCTTGTAAAGTATCTCGTCTACTTCAGTGGAAATGTCTACAGTCCAGAGTTTGAGGACGTTCGTCAACGAGCGACTAACTGCGGCGGCTGAGGAAATAATAGGAGTGTTTGTAAACACTATAGTAGAGTACGAGGAAGAGATCGACCGTCAGCGAAGGCTGCTGGATGTCGTTTTGAGGCCTGAGATAAAGCTAAAGAGAACAGGTTGGTAAAATCACGTTCTCAATATGAAAGTTTTGGAGTTGTACAATGAATTACAGTAGTCAATTCTTCTAGATGAGACGAAGGTGTGAATTTGGGTTGCAGCATCCGCCGTATTCAATATGGTACATGACATTTGACCCATCCTGGCTCGTCCTCCACATATTTATTTTTGGCGGAACTTTTGCCCCCCACTGTTTAGAAAATGGGGGCATTTATACATTTTTTTAAATTAAAAATGTATAGTGCGTGTTCATAAAGCGTAGTGTCAAAAACAGCGCTGTTTGTGTGAGTGTGGTGCTCTTTCTTCTGGCAACCAGCTGGCAGGTGCTGAGTGTACAAGACCATGGAAATGAATTGACTTTAATGAAAATGGAGGATTGAAATCTTGGGGGCAATTTCTGCCCCTCAATCCCGGTTTTTAGCGGCCGTCTGAGATTTATTTGTGCATCCTTGCCCTGGCTAATTTCTTGCATTGGTTAATTGGCTAGATATAAGCAATTCTTTACAGGACTTTTGAAATGAAGGGGAGGTTGGAGATTGGTCTGTAATTGTTAACAACATTGGGGTCGTTTTTTAAAGCATGCTTTAAAAAACGACCCCAATGCAGAGGGTTAATTTGGCTGATTTGAATGAGGATGGTTCAATGCCGGAGCAAAGCCAGGTGTTTATAATGTCAGCGGAGACTCTGTGGACTCAGCGGTTCACTGTGACAGGGAAACAAAGCAATATTCATTACAAACAAATAACTGTCCTGTTTTAAAATCAGTCAACCATGCCAATATCGTGCGCGCGTACAACGGAGGCTCGGTTCTTTGTGCGGCCTTCGCGGGTTCGAATCCGACCCGAGGTCCTTTGGCGCATGTCCTCCCCTCTCTCTCTCCCCACCTTTCCTGTCTGCCTACTGTCCTTTAAGGCAAAAATGCCCAAAAAATAATTAAAAAAAGAGGCCAATATCGGCTGACACTGATGCGCTGATATATCAGTGCATCCCTAATTGGCAGTTGGTAAATCCAACCTGTTAAAACCGGTCCAACAGCTTAAATGTTACTGAGCCCTAACAAGTTATATTCTCACTGACAAATCAACCTAATTTCTCTGACACTGACCAGAATTGTCTAAAAATGTAAGAGCGAGACAAGAAAAGGAAAAACTAAGGAACAAATGGAAAGAAAAATGTATTTGGTATCAAATCTGCAGGAACTCTGTTAACACTCTGATTAAGCTCCACCTACTCAAACAAAGAGGACTTTGCTTCCAGTTTTGATCACAGGAGCCACAACAGAATGTATTTGTTTGATCAAGTGTTCTTTCCTCCCCCACTCCCCATCCCCTTCAGACCCCCCACAGCCATCTGTCATTCATGATGTTCTCCTTGACGAGCAGCACTGTAACCAGCAGAGGAACTTCAGTCTGGGTCAAGAGGACCCAGAGCCTCCACAGATTAAAGAGGAACAGGAGGAACTCTGCACCAGTCAGGAGGGAGAGCAGCCTTTACTGTGGGAGGAGGCTGATATCTTTAAGTTGACTCCAGCTTATGATGGAAGTGACCACAGTGAACATCCGTCTCTGCATTCAGATCTTTACCAAACTCAGAGTGTAGCAGAGAAAAAGCCTCTAGCCAACATCTCATCTGAATCTGACCGAGAGGTCACTGCAGTATCAGAACCAGACAGTGACCACCACCTCCTCTCTCACAACCTTCATGTAGCTGAGAGCCAAACTTACAACACATCCAGCTGTGAGAACGCAGGATCAACTAGGAGTACTGAGCCGGCACCAAACAAGGAACTGTACAAGTGTGGCAGTTGCGATAAAGGTTTTCCTACCTTGGCATACCTAAAAACTCACATGAGAACCCACACTAGTGAAAAGCCTTTCAAATGTGACTTTTGTGGGAAAACATGCAACCAGAAGTCTGACTTGGAAAAACACATGAGAACTCACACTGGGGAAAAGCCTTTCAGATGCGGAGTTTGTGGAAAAGGATTCACCATTCAGTCGAACCGCGACCAGCATGTTAGAATCCACACAGGTGAGAAGCCGCATTGCAACACCTGCGGGAAGAGTTTCAGCCGTTCTCAGGATTTGAAAAGGCACATGAGAGTTCACACAGGTGAGAAACCGTACAGCTGTGACCACTGCGGCAAGAGATTCAACCGTGCTGAGAATTGGAAAATGCACATAAAAGTTCACACAGGTGATAAACCTCACAGTTGTATATACTGTGGGAAGACGTTTGCCAGTCGTTCAGCTCTCACACCGCATATCCGAGTGCATACAGGGGAGAAACCTTTTCAATGTCTTTTGTGTGGGAAAAGATTTGCTGTCAGCCGAAATTTGAAAAAGCACACCAGAACCCACACAGGGGAAAAGCCATGAGTGCAAAACAAAGGCTTGAAAGAACACGTTCAGACCCATACAGAGGAAAAAACCATAAGATGCAATTTCTGGGGTTCAGCAGCAGATCAAACCTGAACAAGCGCACGACTGTCCAAAATAAATTACTTGATAAATTATGAGAAAATGTTAACAAGAACTAAGAGAATCCAATAGAGAACACTGTAAGTTACAGTGTAACTACCAGGGCGCTTTTCTTTTTTATTCTAAAATTTTTTTTGGTGGGCATGGAACAAACACTCACTGTAGTTTATCAAGCATGCAATAAAATGTGGAGCTTCAGCAATGGCTTCATCTGTATGACCCAAGAGTATGCACACTTTCATTTCAACCAAACACTTCACCATCTGATTTCACCAGTTGGTTTCCCTCTCTGGATGAAGTTGTGCTAATCAGTGGAATCGGCTGCTGTAGTGTTGAGCTGGAATGAAAACCTGCATACTGTTGATTCATAATGTCCTCAACTCTCCAACGTGATAGCTGATGTGTGGTGAGCATTCTGCCGCAATCTGGCTGCTGTGCATCACCCAGGTGGGTGCTACACATCACATTTGAGTGTCCTCCCCCCATTTGTGAAGCACTTCGAGTATCTAGAAAAGGCGCTACATGTGTATCATAGCTGCTTCTCTTACCAGAATATTTTTATTCCATTATTTCTACTTTATATTCTCTTCAACCTCCATAGAGCATCTTTTGTATTGTAAATTCCTACTTACTTATCACTCAAGACCTTCTAATTTGTGTGTGTTTATTGTATGAATTCACTTTTGATTTTTATCTTGAATTTTATCTCTTGATTTGTCTTCTGATTATTGATGTTGATCCACTACACTGCATACTTACACTAAGTCCAATTCCTCGTATGTAATCTAATTAGCTACTGTGGCAATAAAAGTGATTCTCATTCTCATATAAATGCAATCTATTATTATTATTATTAGGGGTTCAAGCCCCGAAGGGGCTGAAACCCTATTGTTTTTGTGCTGGTTTATTATTCTCGTTCTCGTTGTTGTTGTCCTTGTTGTTCATCTGCCCCGACGCAATTTCCCGTGAGTTGGTAAATGATAGAGACCTGAAATTTGGCCCAATGACAGATATTAGGTGCTAGTTTCTGCTCAAGAAATAGTTTTCAAATCGGCCTGAGGTGGCGCTATAATCAAAGGTTTTACGTTAAAGGCCATAACTTCCACGCCGTTTGTCCGATTTTCAAACTTTTTCTTGGACATGTTCAGGTGAACCTGCTCTACAAATTTGCCTCAAGGTCTGTCTGGAAAAATTTTGAGATATTTTGAAAAGTTTGGAAAACACATTTTTGACATCTCCTCCTAACCGTTTGACTGATTTCCACCAAAATCGCCAGGAAGCATCTATGGAGCAAGCTCTACAATCCTGATTTTTTATGCCTCCGCCGGCGAAGCCAGGCCGAAGGCATTATGGATCCGGGTTGTCCGTCCGTACGTACGTACGGCCGGCCGTCCGTACGGATGTTTAACGCGATATCTGAGGAACGCCTTGACGGAATTTCATCAGATTCGCCTTAAACATTCACTTAGGCTCAAGGATGATCTGATTAGATTTTGGTGGTCAAAGGTCAAGGTCACTGTGACCTCTCGAACGCCATTTTCAAGCTTGTTAACGCGATATCTGAGGAACGCCTTGACGGAATTTCATCAGATTCGCCTTAAACATTCACTTAGGCTCAAGGATGATCTGATTAGATTTTGGTGGTCAAAGGTCAAAGGTCAAGGTCACTGTGACCTCTCGAACGCCATTTTCAAGCTTGTTAACGCGATATCTGAGGAACGCCTGGACGGAATTTCATCAGATTCGCCTTAAACATTCACTTAGGCTCAAGGATGATCTGATTACATTTTGGTGGTCAAAGGTCAAAGGTCAAGGTCACTGTGACCTCTCGAACGCCATTTTCAAGCTTGTTAACGCGATATCTGAGGAACGCCTGGACGGAATTTCATCAGATTCGCCTTAAACATTCACTTAGACTCAAGGATGATCTGATTAGATTTTGGTGGTCAAAGGTCAAAGGTCAAGGTCACTGTGACCTCTCGAACACCATTTTCAAGCTTGTTAACGCGATATCTGAGGAACGCCTGGACGCAATTTCATCAGATTCGCCTTAAACATTCACTTAGGCTCAAGGATGATCTGATTAGATTTTGGTGGTCAAAGGTCAAGGTCACTGTGACCTCTCGGAACGCCATTTTCAAGCTTGTTAACGCGATATCTGAGGAACGCCTGGACGGAATTTCATCAGATTCGCCTTAAACATTCACTTAGGCTCAAGGATGATCTGATTACATTTTGGTGGTCAAAGGTCAAAGGTCAAGGTCACTGTGACCTCTCGAACGCCATTTTCAAGCTTGTTAACGCGATATCTGAGGAACGCCTGGACGGAATTTCATCAGATTCGCCTTAAACATTCACTTAGACTCAAGGATGATCTGATTAGATTTTGGTGGTCAAAGGTCAAAGGTCAAGGTCACTGTGACCTCTCGAACACCATTTTCAAGCTTGTTCACGCGATATCTGAGGAACGCCTGGACGGAATTTCATCAGATTCGCCTTAAACATTCACTTAGGCTCAAGGATGATCTGATTAGATTTTGGTGGTCAAAGGTCAAGGTCACTGTGACCTCTCCAACGCCATTTTCAAGCTTGTTAACGCGATATCTGAGGAACGCCTGGACGGAATTTCATCACATTCACCTTAAACATTCAATTAGGCTCAAGGATGATCTGATTAGATTTTGGTGGTCAAAGGTCAAAGGTCAAGGTCACTGTGACCTCTCAAACGCCATTTTCAAGCTTGTTAACGCGATATCTGAGGAACGCCTGGACGGAATTTCATCAGATTCGCCTTAAACATTCACTTAGGCTCAAGGATGAACTGATTCCATTTTGGTTATCAAAGGTCAAAGGTCAAGGTCACAATGACCTAACAAATGCCATTTTCAAGCTCGGTAACGCCATATCTCAGTAACACCTTGACTAAATTTCTTCACATTTGGCTCAAATATCCAATTCTGCAAAGAAACGCCTTGATGCAATTTCTTCCAATTTGGCTCCAACATCCACTTGGACTCAAGAATGAACTAATGGCGGAGGCATAAGTCCGCGTTGCGGTCGTTCTAGTTTGATTTTTGAAATCTACTTTAGTTTCGGAGATATTGTTAAATTTGTGAGAGGGCGTGGCCTCTCAGCTAAATTGTCATAACTTCATAACCGATTCACAAATCTTCACGAAACTTGCTGGAGATGTTCGGGGATCATCAGAGACCATGTGTGTCAAATTCTGTGCAATTCGACTAAAAGGGGGCGCCATAAATGCCAGGAATGGGCGTGGCCTAACACAAAAAAGGCCATAACTCCGCACCTGTTTGTCCAATGATTGCGAAACTTGTCAGACATATCAAGGAGGATGTCCTAGTCAAAATCAGAAGTTTTGTCATTTGTGCAAGGCTTGAACCCCTGTTATCGCCACTTGCGGCTATATTTATTATTACTATTATTATTGTTGTTGTTTGTTTCCAGTTCATTTATATTTAAAGTTCAAAGACCGCCCCCCCCCCTTTAATTAAATAAATCCATGATGTCCCCAAAGTCAGTTCGAGAACAGTTCGAGATAAATAAAGATCAAATCAAAGTCAATGAGTAATCGTGTCAAATATTAAATCATGATCTCAATATCAATCAGAACTAGATGAGCACTCTTAGAGCAGAGACGTCCACCAAGGCTAATAGCTAAATGTGGACTGTAGAGAATATGAAGTTGTGTTTGGGTATCATTTGTTTATGCGCCATGTTGTGAGGATCCCGCTGCCTTCCTATTGGTCAGTTGGTGGCTGTGTTTTGATTTGCTGTCGTGATTCTGAAAGAATGTTGCCATGGTAGGTCAGACTCTCATTTAGCAAGAAGAACCGGGAAGCAATTATTTGCCCAAATTTGATTTCTGTTTGTTTATTTCAGTTCAGGTTCTGTAATCCAGTCTTGGGCTGCCAAATCATATGGATCTATGTTGTTTATCATGGTTGGATTGTTCAAATGCTGTTGCTTGGCATTGAGATTAAATTTCTCCAGGAGGCTGCCTCTCTCTCTTTTCCCTTCTCTGTCTCTTCCCTTCTCCATGACGATTTAACCAACGTTTTAGCCAAACAGAACAAAAGGTAAGGAGTTAACCACCCAGGCACAGGTAAACAGAGTGCATTCCTTACAAGATGGTGGCGCCCCTCAACATGGCGTGCGTCCACATAGGAGAGAGTTAGCAGAAGCCATCTTCAGGCTTCACATCAACATGGAGCCAACATGGCCGCTCCAGAGTCAAAGATAGTGGGAAGAAATCCCACTGTCACCTCTTCCACCTCAGGTGGCTGAAGCGCTTGGTCGTGCCACCTCCAACAGCATGCTGACCGACTGCACCTATCTATCAAAAATATCTATAGATAGATAGATACATATATATAGATACTGTACATTATCACACGATCAATCAGATGATCGTGTACAACGTGCACTAGTGTGGTTAAATCTATCGCATCTCTTGACAACCAATGCACAACAAATAGCGCTGCCCCTGTCCTTGGTTCTGAAATAACAGCTATCTTTTTATAGGGTACATAAAACTTAAACTGAGTTGTATTTTTTGATCAAATGTCCCCTCATGTCTCCTACCCCCTACAGAACCCGCACAACCATCTCTCATTAAGGAGGAGGTTCTCCTTGACTGTAACCAGCAGAGGAACTTCAGCCTGGATCAAGAGGACCCAGAGCCTCCACAGATTAAAGAGGAACAGGAGGAACCCATCTGCCCCAATCAGGAGGGAGAGCAGCCTTTACTGTGGGAGGAGGCTGATATCTTTAAGTTGACTCCTGTGTATGATGGAAGTGACCACAGTGAACATCAGTCTCTGCATTCAGATCCTTACCAAACTCAAAGTGTAGCAGAGAAAGAGCCACTAGCCACCATCTCATCTGAATCTGACAGAGAGGGCTCTGCAGTATCGGAACCAGACAGTGACTGCCAGCTCCTCTCTCACAACTGGCCTGTAGCTGAGAGCCAAGCTTACAACACATCCAGCTGTGAGAACGCAGGATCAACTCAAAGTACTGAGCCAACACCAAACCCTAAACTGTACAAGTGTGATAGATGTAGTGAAGAGTTTACTTCCGTATCAATGTTACAACATCACATGATGACCCACAGTGGTGAAAATCCATTCAGATGTGACACTTGTGGGAAAATGTTCACCTGTAAGTCCACCATGACAAAACACATGAGAACTCACACAGGGGAAAAGCCTGTCAGATGCAGAGTTTGTGGAAAAGGATTCACCTGTCAATCAATACATGACCAGCATTTTCTCACCCACACAGGCGAGAAGCCTCATGTTTGCAACAGCTGTGGGAAAAGATTCACCCATAGCGGGGATTTGAAAAGGCACATAAGAGTTCACACAGGTGAGAAACCTTACAGCTGTGTCTACTGCGAGAAGAGATTCAGTCTTGCTCAGCATTTGAAAACGCACATGAGAGTTCACACAGGTGAGAAACCATACAGCTGTGTCTACTGCGGGAAGAGATTCAGCCGTGGTGACAATTTGAAAACCCACATGAGAGTTCACACAGGCGAGAAGCCATAGAGCTGTTTGCCGCGGCTCATATTTCACAAAGCATCAACAAGTGCATTCAGCAGAGCGACATGTTGCTCTCAGCTCAACTTTGACCGTGCCCACCAGAACCCACGCAGGAGAAAAGCTGTAGAAGTGCAGCACTAGCAGGAAAGTTTTCACTAAAAAGCACATCCTGAAACTACACATGAGCAGAGCCATGTAAGAAGATTTGTGACATCTCCATTCACTCCAATGGACCTGTTTTTTTACTCTCAAGAGTTCCAGGAAGTAAAGTCCTGGATTAAGCAGCACTGTTGAGTTGCAGCAAAATGGACAGTTTGTGTTGTCCTTTGAACGTTTTTTTTTCCTTGAATCAAATTGTACATTATCAGCTTTATTTTAGCATTCAAAAGTAGTGCGAGACCCCTTCCTGGCTGTTCATTGGCTAATGAGTCACGCATTTTGGTCCTCCGCTGATGCCACTCTCTAGAGGACACTACACATACACCATACAGATGCAGCAGCTGTGCAGAAGGGTTCACCAGGATCTCAAACCTGAGGAAGCACATGACTCCATACTAGAGCTGCACAGACAGTGCTTAAAGACTCTTGAGCTTTATTTTTTCCCTCCATGGTCTTTTATGACCTGGGGCCTGTGTCTCGTGAAGCAGGATTAGAGGGTTAGTGCTCACTTGATTTTTTACAGTGGGAGTTGTGCTTCTGGGCAACAGCATACCACATTCTGTCATTTATACTTTTATTCTTTCATATTCTAGTGGTGTGCTTATATTCTGTTTCCTTTTCTCTGCTGAATCCTGTTGCTTTTGATCATGCAGATAACTTTATTTCCCACAGGGGAGAACTGGCCATCGGCAGCACCAGGGGTTTTCCCGCTGGGCTGCTGGACTATTTTTTTTATTTTTTATTTTTTTACAGTGTAGCCTATGTGTCCGGCCCTATTCACCAGCGGTACTCCCGATATAGACAGAGTTCCACGACAACAAAATGCAAACAGAGAGAGCAAACTGTAAACACAATAAACTGGAGTTGAAGTTCTGCATGATTGACCAGCCCACACACTGGCTACTGGCCCGCTGGGGGAGGAGCATGGTAGTGTTATGATTGATTGGGTATGGTCTACCAATCACTGGCAATTTTACAGGGGTGCAGTTGCACCCCCTAGTGGTCAGATTCAATTTAAAACTGATGTCTGCGGTCGACATTGCTGCCTTTCAGAGGCTGTAGCAGATTAAAGCTATAGTGAAGATACTGGGATCATATGAAACTGGAAGACTTAAGGCATCCATTGGTACCAGTCATGTCCTGCTAGCTTGTCGGGAAGTGGGCTAAATAACTGTCCAAAGTTAGGCTAAATTTGATCAAGGTATTAACTGGCATGGACTTTTTCAAAGGGGTGCCTTGACCTCTCACAGGATGTATTTTTCTATGGTGTTCCCCAAGGTCTTGTTGTCTTAATGTGCTATTTTGGAGGGATTTTTGACCTTTTGTAATTAAGGCCCACTTCTGCTTGTTGAAATAATTCTGGGGACCAGCTTCCCAAATAAATGATAAGCTATCATTCTGATATCTTGCCGTGAGAGGTCATCCGCGGCCCACTAGATGGCGCGCTGAGGCTCAGTGGGCCACGGCCCAGTGGTTGAGTAACACTGTTCACAGAATATGGAGAGAATAATTTTGTTTCATCACTGTAAAGCCACAGCATAGTAAAGAGTATATTAATGCGATGTGTGTACTTCTTCATTTTGCTCTCAAAGTGCACCAGATTGATGCATTTTACTTTAAAATGTACACACTTTTCTTCGCCCCTGGAACCCCCTGCTGTGTTATGCATTGCTGTCTCATCTTACACCACCTAGTTGCAAAGCCTACAATCAAAGGTGTTTATAGTTTTAAATGGATTTGGCTCTTTTTGTGATGTACTGTCACGTTACTTGCATAGAAAATCTCAAGAATCCAGGAATGAAGGTCTCTAAACACCCAGACCCTACCCGACAAATGCTTTGTCGTTGTCGGGTCCGGAGAGGGGGTCTGCTCGCTATGCCGACCACCCGCAGTGCCGACAGCCCGGTAGGGTTAGGGGTTCGAGTTAGGGCTGGAGCCGTGCAGGAGCTCCAGCCAGTCCACCGACACGCTGCAAAACTGACAGAGGCTCGAACCCGCAAGCTGAATACTGCTGGGCAGTAATCCAACTCTGTGAGCCACTGTGTCACACTTGTTAGGGCAGGTTTTCTCAGAGCTTTCCAGTCTTGTGTCTGGGTGTCCATTTTCATCACTCTCAAACTGACTGATGCTCGAACCCTCAACCTCAAAACTGTCATGCAGCTGTCACACTCTGTGAGCCACTGAGTCTCACAAGGTCGAGCGATTTCTGTCAGAGCTTTTCAGTCTTCACTTGAGAAGTTCTTCAAAGTCCAAGTTTTCACTGAGGCTCAACCCCAAAACCTCCAAATTGTGTTGTGGCCATAGGTGTCATTTACAATGGGGACATGTCCACACCACTTTTCAACACTAAAGTGACACCCTTGTGTACTTATGTTAAATATGGTCTGACAGAGAATTCTGGAAATTTGAAATGGAAAATGTGTAGGAACCTTGCACATTATGTCAATACAGTACTGGGTTGACAAAATGTATTGATGACCAATTTGGTGATTAGCTTTGCTGTTTGTGAGGGACGTTTTGTACCTACAACTAATGACAATTAAAATGTTTGTAAAAAAAAAAAAACTGATTGTGTTTCAGTCTCAGTCATTAGGGCTAGAAATGTGAATTTATTCAGTATTGATGAGCAACTTTAGAAACAATTATAGATTTAATTGATGTGACCAATTTTAGATTGGTAAGTATTAGTACAACAAGAATCCTTCTTACAGTAGAATAGTGTAACTTGACATACACATACAGTGGTAGCTATAGAGCTCAACAGTGACTGCCCATTGACCCCTGGCTCTGGTTGTAGGAAGTAAATGTCCCCTTCATTTCTCAATTGACATTTCAGAAAATCCTTCTATAAATTGTTTTAAGGGGTGTCCTTCGCGGGGCCGTCCTTTGCTGGCATGTCCTCTCCTCCCTCACTGCTTAAAGGAGAACTTACCTCCAAAACACTTTTTTTCAGCTTTTAACCAATATATATGACTTTGGGGGTGATGTGTGAAGAATTCTGGTCAGAATTTCCACATTTGACACCAAACTGTTGCCATTTTACCATTTGTATCATTTTTCAGCAGCATACCTGGCATAAGCGCCCTCTAAGGGTCGAAGACTGCTTTTTTTTTTTTTCTCAAATGAATGGGAGATTAGGGGCACACTGACGTCACAGTGCCCCCAAAGACTATGGGATTTCAAGATAATTACTCTCCTACCCCCCCTGTACCCTTTCGGCTCCTCAGAACTCCAAGCCTATTCCTATTGAAGTTTGCTCTTAAAATACTGAACCAAACGTCGTCAAAGTTGGCACATGTCTTAATTATAGTTAGTTTCCCGCTGAATGTGTCATTACTTTATTGATATCTTACCTGGATAAGCTCGAATGATGATGTTTATATTATCAGTCCGAGTTGCAAGCACTGTCTCCAGCCCAGGCAGGCGAGAGTCGTACTGTTACATGGACGAGCCCCAAGCTCCGCGGGCGCGCGCAGCAGGCCAGCAGCAGCTGGGCTCTCTGTGCTCTGAGAGCAGCAGAGAGAGCAGTCTGATATTTCCGCAAACAAATATGGTCGCAGTTTAGCGCACATGTAAAATATAACGCTATACTACGACGTGACAACGTGACAAAGCTTCTCTAAACACATCGGCTACTATCATATTTCCCTGCATCCCTCCTACTGAGATTATATCGGTAATGATTTTGGACAGACTGAATGCGCGGAGGAGGAGGAGAGATCTGCAGCTCTGCCCTGAGTAGCCCTGAGAGACACTCGCCTCGCTCCGACTACTGTGCCCGTCTGTGAAAAGCGTCCTGTCCAGTCGCACCTTCGCAAACAGATGCGGGATTCCCTCAATCCTGTACCCAATCTCAGACTGTATTCTCTAAATCGCACACCAGCTATTTCTGTCTGTTTGTTTGTTGCTCCGTGAGGTTACGAGCGCCCCATGCATGCAGCAGGCTGTTTCGCCAGCCTGGGTCTGGCAGGAGGGACGAGGCGCAGCCTGCCCTGCACTGCGCTGAGAGGAAAACCTTTGCACAACTTTTAACAAGAATCACGAAAAGCCCCCAAACTAAAATTAAAAACGGATTTCATTGCGCGGTTTATCTCTAGTTAGACGAGGGAATTACGTGGAGAAATCTCGCATTGTGTTACCCCAGAGCGAGAGGTTTGTCCTCACTGTGTGCTGTGTGCTGCGAGCAGCGAGGCTCTTAACGTAAGTTTAGACAAGCCACGCACACACACATGGGACAAAATGGGACAAAAATAATTAAATTTCTAGTTCGCCACTGAATGGCCAAATTGATATAACTATCAACCATTTCAGGATTTTCTGTTTCCATACAGGCCACCAGCGTTGGCTAGTTGTTGATAATTATAAAGATATTGCCCCTCTCAAATAAATTATTTTTGAGGCAGTAGGCAAACTGTAATGGCGTCGATTTCCGAAAAAAAATCTTGACTTAACACAGCCAAAGAGTCTAGTATAGACAAGAGTATATGTCATTTCTTGGTTTTTTCCATAGGTATTTTCAAATCACTGTTCTAATACATATCTAGGGGGTAAGTCCTCCTTTAAGCCTGGAACCAAGCCAACCAGCTACAGATGAATCGTGACCATACAACATGATTTGAAGCAAACAAATGGGAAAACTGAAAAAGTAAGTTCATAGGTCAAAGTAAATTCTACGAAATTTTACTTTTAATTTTTGTTGATTTTCTATTTGTGGCTCCTATTCTCGATTTCAAATAATCCTAGTAGTAGGAGAGTTTTTGTTTATTTATTTTAAATTCATGTTAGATTTGGACATAAGGGGACTGATTGAAGTCCACTTTGGACAAGAGTGCTTCAGATAAATGAGGACATTTGATTGGAAAGGGAAAGACTGTGCAGGTTTGAAGTGAGTGAAATCTTGAAGGAATACAGGGCGTAGTAGGCGATATTAGTAGGTCGTGTCTTCGTTCAGGACATAGGTTTACTAAAGTAACAGACCGAAGATAATGTTATATAAATCAAATCAAATGTAAGCTTTATGCATTGTTATCGTGATACTACATACTCCGGTGCAGTAGGTGGCGGTGTGCACCTACATAGGTTGGTTTGCGATTTTGCAATTTATCCGGCGGAAGTAAACAATGAACACAGCTTCTTCTAGCTCGAAAGCTAGTTAGCTTAGCTGAAAGAGTTGCTTTAGCTGCGTTCCTTGTACAGACAGTATCGCTTGTCTACTTCAGTGGAAATGTCTACAGTCCAGAGTTTGAGGACGTTCGTCAACGAGCGACTAACTGCGGCTGCTGAGGAAATATTAGGAGTGTTTGTAAAAACTGTATTAGAGTACGAGGAAGAGATCGACCGACAGCGCAGGCTGCTGGATGTCGTTTTGAGGCCTGAGATAAAGCCACACAGAACAGGTTGGTGAAATCACAATTTGTAGGCTACGTTGTTATTGTTGGGGGGGGGGGGGATTTGGGTTGGTCGTCCATATGATGTATGCAATTATTTCACCTTAAAAAGCTGCCCGATTTGATCATTGAGAAATCGACTATAGACTGTTTTACTTCTAAATTGAACCCCAGCTCACTTCCTGTTGCAGTGTTTGCTACTACAAGACATATCCGAAAACGTCACAGCAGGACTGACAATTCCGTGAAAACCGTCTATAATACTCTGTTCTTGGCTGGTGAGCCGTCCGCAAAGATGTTGTGCTAATGTTTTTGCTGACTACAGAGTCCCGGGACTCGGGGAAAAAATACTTCTATTTGATCACTAGATCAAAGCAACAACAACAACAAAAATCGCTTGATTTTGTTTGTTGTTGAATTCAAGATTCAAGATTTTTATTGT
Source organism: Poromitra crassiceps (assembly GCF_964638095.1). Taxonomy (NCBI): domain Eukaryota; kingdom Metazoa; phylum Chordata; class Actinopteri; order Beryciformes; family Melamphaidae; genus Poromitra; species Poromitra crassiceps. The sequence goes on along the minus strand of NC_139631.1, from coordinate 3,593,594 downwards.
CACTCCATGGTACAAGTATCACGTGTGAAATTATTGTGCTGTGGACTCCGTTTACAACATAGTACAAATATAACAGGGCATATGCAGTGCAAAAACAACAAGAGACACAACTGTTACCAACCACTAGAATAACAGCATTTACACAGAACAGGTTGGTAAAATCACTGTTCTCAATATCATACGGTTTTGTAGTAGTACAATGAATTACAGTAGATAAGACTAAGGTGTGAATCTGGGTTGCAACATCCGCCTTATTCATATGCGGCGGGATTGGCCAGGAGCATTGAAGCTTGGGACTGGGTTTTTTCATCTTTTAAAATAAAGATGTTTAAAACTATTGCTTGTTACATTTTCAGTGCTGTACCTTTTCTCTGGGTAAGAATTGAGCTTGAAATTAACGATATGATACATTATATTATATGAGCTATACCTTCCTTAGCATAGTAATACTAATAATAACCATACTAATTGTAATCTACACAATGTACACAATCTACAAAAACATGCAATAATATAAATGGTGTTCATAGCTCATATACTCATATAGACTTTTTTCCCCCAAAATCTGTGGCGGGCCAAAACAAACAGGGCCCCAAATTGGTCAGCACTGATCTTGAGTAACCGGGTCATGATTTCAGGAAAGAGACATTGCTGTTGAGTTTCTCAACTGTATTTCTTTGGCACTTTGAGCACCACAAGCCGAGTGCCATCCAGTTCCATTGTATTGGAGAGGAGGCAGAAATCCGATATATATCTAAAACTCAGGCAACTAACACAAAACGATATAGATGGATAAATAGCACTACAGGTGAGAGGAAAAATATGTATTTCCGATTTTAGGGTGAGCTGTCCCTTTAAACTGTTGTATTTTTTGATCAAGTGTTCCTTCCTGTCTCCTCTCCCCTACAGACTCCCCACATCCACCTGTCATTCAGGAGGAGGTTCTCCTTGACCAGCATCACTGTAACCAGCAGAGGAACTTCAGTCTGGGTCAAGAGGACCCAGAGCCTCCACAGATTAAAGAGGAACAGGAGGAACTCTGCACCAGTCAGGAGGGAGAGCAACCTTTACTGTGGGAAGAGGCTGATATATTTAAGTTGACTCCAGCTTATGATGGAAGTGACCACAGTGAACATCAGTCTCTGCATTCAGATCCTTACCAAACTCAGAGTGTAGCAGAGAGAGAGCCTCTAGCCAACATCTCATCTGTATCTGACAGAGAGGGCTCTGCTGTATCAGAACCAGACAGTGACCGCCAGCTCCTCTCTCAGGTAGCTGAGAGCCAAGCTTACAACACATCCAGCTGTGAGAACGCAGGATCAACCAGGAGTACTGAGCCGAAACCAAACAAGAACCTGTACAAGTGTGGCAGTTGCGGTAAAGGTTTTCCTACCTTGGCATACTTAAAGATTCACATGAGAACCCACACTAGTGAAAAGCCTTTCAAATGTGACTTTTGTGGGAAAACGTGCAACCAGAAGTCCGACTTGGAAAAACACAGGAAAACTCACACCGGGGAAAAGCCTTTCATATGCGGAGTTTGCGGAAAAGGATTCACCATTCAATCAAACCACGACCAGCATGTTAGAATCCACACAGGTGAGAAGCCACATTGCAACACCTGCGGGAAGATATTCACCCGTTCTCAGGATTTGAAAAGGCATATGAGAGTTCACACAGGTGAGAAACCGTACAGCTGTGTCCACTGCGGGAAGAGATTCAACCGTGCTGAGAATTGGAAAACGCACATGAGAGTAGTTCACACAGGTGATAAACCTCACAGCTGTATGTACTGTGGGAAGACGTTTGCCAGTCGTTCAGCTCTCACAACGCATATCCGAGTGCATACAGGGGAGAGACCTTTTGAATGTCTTTTGTGTGGGAAAAGATTTGCTGTCAGCAGCAGTTTGAAACTGCACATCAGAACCCACACAGGGGAAATGCCATAAGTGCAGCACTTGTGGGAAGCTTTTGCTTGAAAGAACACATTCGGACCCATACAGAGGAAAAACCATAAGATACAGTTTCTGGGGTTCAGTAGCAGATCAAACCTGAACAAGCTCACGACTGTCCAAAATAAATTACTTGATATGAAAAAATGTTAACAAGAACAACTAAGAGAATCCCAGAGAACACTGTAAATACCAGGGCACTTTTCTTTTTTCTTCCTTAAACAATTTTTGGTGGGCATGGAACAAACACGCACTGTAGTTTATCAAGCATGCAATAAAATGTGGAGCTTCATCAGTGGCTTCATCTGTATCAGCCAAGAGTACGCACACTTTCATTTCAACCAAAACACTTCACCATCTGATTTCACCAGTTGGTTTCCCTCTCTGGATGAAGTTGTGCTAATCAGTGGAATCAGCTGCTGTAGTGTTGAGCTGGAATGAAAACCTGCATACTGTTGATTCATAATGTCCTCACCTCTCCAACATGATAGCTGATGTGTGGTGGGCGTTCTGCCGTGCATCACCCAGGTGGGTGCTACACATCAGTGGTGGATGAGTTTGAGTGTCCCCCCCCCCCCCCCCCCCCCCATTTGTGAAGCACTTTGAGTATCTAGAAAAGGCGCTACATGTGTATCATAGCTGCTTCTCTCACCAGAATATTTTTATTCCATTATTTTACTTTATATTCTCTTTAACCTCCATAGAGCATCTTTTGTATTGTAAATTATTTCCTACTTACTGTATATATTGGAATTCATTTTTGATTTTTAGTAATTGTATCTCTTGATTTGTCTTCTGATTATTGATGTTGATCCACTACGCTGCATACTTAGACTAAGTCAAATTCCTCGCATGTAATCTAATTACCTACTGTGGCAATAAAAGTGATTCTCATTCTCATATAAATGCAATCAATTATTATTATTATTACCGTATTATTATTTTGTTTGTTTGTTTCCAGTTCATTTATATTTAAATTTCAAATAATTATCCCCGCCCCCTCTTTTTTTTTTACTTCAATAAGTCCATGATGCCCTTTAAGTCAATGAGTAATCGAACTAGATGAGCACTCTTAGAGCACAGACGTCCACCAAGGCTAATAGCTAAATGTGGACTGTAGAGAATGTGAAGTTGTGTTTGGGTATCATTTGTTTACGCGCCATGTTGTGAGGATCCCGCTGCCTTCCTATTGGTCAGTTGGTGGCTGTGTTTTGATTTGCTGTCGTGATTCTGAAAGAATGTTGCCATGGTAGGTCAGAGTCTGTCATTTAGCAAGAAGACCCGGGAAGCAACCTACAGTATATGTGATTTCAGTTTGTTTTGTTTCAGTTCAGGGTCTGTAATCCAGTCTCTTGGGCTGCCAAATCATATGGATTTGATGTATGTTGTTTATCATGGTTGGTTGGTTGGTTGGTTCAAATGCTGTTGCTTGGCCTTGAGATTAAATTTCTTCGATAGGCTGCCTCTTTCTCTTTTCCCTTCTCTGTCTCTTCCCTTCTCCATGACGATTTAACCAACGTTTTAGCCGAACAGAACAAAAGGTAAGCAGTTAACCACCCAGGCACAGCTAAACAGAGCGTTCCTTACAAGATGCGGATTATGATTATCTGAAGCCATCGTGCCATCTCCAACAGCATGCTGACTGACTGCATCTATCAAAAAAATATCTATAGATAGATATATTATCAGATGATCACGTAACGCGCAACAAATAGCGCTGCCCCTGTCCTTGGTTCTGAAATAACCGCTATGTTTTTATCGGGTACATAAAACTTAAACCGAGTTGTATTTTTTGATCAAGTGTTCCTTCCTGTCTCATCCACCCTACAGACCCCCCACAGCCATCTGCCATTAAGAAGGAGGTTCTCCTTGACCAGCAGCACTGTAACCAGCAGAGGAACTTCAGTCTGGGTCGAGAGGACCCAGAGCCTCCACAGATTAAAGAGGAACAGGAGGAACTCTGCACCAGTCAGGAGGGAGAGCAGCCTTTACTGTGGGAGGAGGCTGATATCTTTAAGTTGACTCCTGCTTATGATGGAAGTGATCACAGTGAACATCAGTCTCTGCATTCAGATCTTTACCAAACTCAGAGTGTAGCAGAGAGAGAGCTAGTCAACATCTCATCTGAATCTGACAGAGAGGGCTCTGCAGTATCAGAAGAACCAGACAGTGACTGCCAGCTCCTCTCTCACAACTGGCCTGTAGCTGAGACCCAAGCTTACAACACATCCAGCTCTGGGAACACAAGATCAATTAGAACTACTGAGCAGACACCAAACAAGAAACTGTACAAGTGTGACAGTTGTAGTGAAGAGTTTCCTTACTTATCAATGTTACAACATCACATGAGAACCCACAGTGGTGAAAAGCCATTCAGATGCAGAGTTTGTGGAAAAGGATTCACCTGTCGATCAGTACATGACCAGCATTTTATCATCCACACAGGCGAGAAGCCACATGTTTGCAACACCTGTGGGAAAAGATTTGCCCGTGGTGGGGATTTGAAAAGGCACACGAGAGTTCACACAGGTGAGAGACCTCACAGCTGTGTCTACTGCGGGAAGAGATTCCGCCTTGCTCAGCATTTGAAAAGGCACATGAGAGTTCACACAGGCGAGAAACCTCACAGCTCTGTCTATGGCGGGACAAGCTTTTCTGGTCATCCAGCTCTCACAAATCCTCTCCGAGTGCATACAGAGGAGAAACCTTATGAATGTCTTTTGTCTGCAGATCAGATGCGTTAAGTCAATTTAGATCCATTCATGTAGTGAGCAACTTTTCATTTTGATTTTGTGCCTCTTGCCTGACTGACTGTACTGTAGATATAGTTTACCAATATGTTGAATATTGTAGGTTGTTTGTATTTATTTATTCTCATGTACTCCCCCCCCCCCCATTTCAGTTCAATTATATAATTAAAGTTCAAAGAAATCCTCTCTTCAGAAGTTTTTCTTCTCTTTTTTCTTTTTTTTTTGTTAAATGCATGGTGGTCCTGGTCCCAAAGTCAATGAGTAATTGTATCAAATAATAGTGATCTCATAAATCAACAATCTACTAGATCACAGACCTCCACCAAGGCCAATTGCTAAATTGGCAGACAAACAAACATGAAGTCTTGTGAATTGTCTTCCAAAGAAGGCTAGGCATGTGGTGATCCCAAAGGTGATCCCAAGATCACCCCTCTAAATTGATTAAAAGCAACAATACAGTATAACAATTTCCTGGTTTCAGCCTCACGATTTATATAATTCATGCTAATTTCCAGTTTTGGCAATTAGCTCATTATGGTAATTACTCAAATTGCCCAACATGCAACTCTTAGCAACCAAGTTGAATTTCATCCACAAGGCATACATATAACATTTCAATTATAAAAGTTAATAAGAAACAACATTACTGGGTCAAAGATATTTCCAGTAGACTATTGCAACACCTTGCCTAAAGAGTAAATGTGGAGTGACACCAGAGGTTTAGAGCAGGTTTAAGCAACCACCACGCCCCAAGCTGAATGTACTGAATGTACCTGAAGGAAGCATCGCTTTCATGTGTGTGTGAGAGAGAGAACAGAGTTAAGCCAAAATCCCGCTGTAAAAAGTTTGACCTGTCTGGTTTAAAAAAAATTACATTTCAGCTGTCAATCAACATAAAGCTGGAGAGGAAGAGAGAAGAACATGCAACAAAATCCCGCACACTGGATTTGTACCATGCAGGCTTACTGTGGGAGGACTGAAGCTTACATGGTAAACTACACACCCAAAGCTGAATTTAACTGAATTTACCTGAAGGTAGCCTGGCTTTCCTTTGAGTGAGCAACATAGAGAGAGAATGAGAGAGAGAGAGAGAACAGAGTTTGACCAAAATCCCGCTGTAAAAAGTTTGACCTCTCTGGTTTTTAAAATGTTACATTTCAGCTGTCAATCAACATGATTGTAAGTTGGAAACCCTCATTAGTGTCTTGCTTGCACCAGTGTTTACCCTGCCTTTTCGACACAAAATGGCCCCGGTGAAAAGGGTCTATTGACATGTGACGCCCAGCTGGCTACTATTTTCACTCAGCTGGACTGTGAAAGCACTACTAGCCTATTGGAAATCCCTGAATATAACAGCTAGAACAGTCTGGTAAATTCAGAAAAACACATCACTTCACTGTAATGCAGCCTTTAAAACCAGGAAAAAATACATGCCATATCACGATATCCAAAATCGAAGATGATACTATATCTAATCTTATATCACAATATCAATATAAGATCGATATATTGCCCAGCCCTACCCTCTAGTGGTCAGAAAATTAAGAGCTGCCACATTCAATCATACTTCATATTTGGATTAAACTAAAACGAGCATGCTTTGATGACTGGTTAGGTTTAGGCATTAGGAGTGATGATTGGTTAGGTTTAGGCATGAGGAGTGATGATTGGTTAGGTTGATATCAGGGTAATACAAAGTCTACAATGGAAATAAGCCTTTTGATTGATTGATTGATTGATTGATTGACTGACTGACTTTATTCATGGATATAGAGACAATAAACAATCCAAGGGATAGCTTATGAAAGTGTAAACACTTAATTCCAACATGGTCCCTGATGTGTATAAGGAAATGGAAGACTTTACTTTTTGACCATTTTATTCAGGATTTAACAAGCACACATTTTATTCAAAACAACACATTTTCAGCTTACAAAACAGAAATGCTAGGAAAGCTCTCCTACAAAAAGAGTGATATTATAGTAGCATGAAAATAAATAAACTGTTAATTTGGTATTGCTGAAGTATTCCAATAAAGTTCTTGAATTCATATTCATCACACATCTTGAACATTCAATCATAAACAGCAGAAAAATCTTAACATATCGGACAGAGGCTTTAACACTCAGAAACATACAGCCGTGCCGGCTTAGAAAATACATTTAAGTCAGTTACATAACACTTAAAGACAACAGAAAGCTAACAAGTGCAATAGAAAAAGTTTCAGAATTCAGATGCAGCCGTTGTAGAAGTCCCACATTTTAAAAGGTACTGCTTCATGAAAATCCAAGCTTTCTCTTCATTTGTTGGAAGTTATAAGGAACCGTCTGATAACTAGTTGGTTGAGACACCAGAATTTTGCACTGCAATATCCTACTGTAGTTATTTGTCTACAGAGGGCATTGTCTGCAGTTATACAGAGGGACTTCTACAACACCTACCACCACTGCACTCATCCACACAAATCTTGAACATTCAAGTAAAACAAATACAAAAGCATGAAGAAAAGCCTCTAAGCTTCTAATATGGAGTCAAAAAAATACAGCAGTACCAGACTTCAACTTTCTTATTCGTCTTTTAAAGACATTTACATAAATTACTAGAAAATGTGCTCAGTAGAGCATAGATCAAGGCCAAGAACCCCCTGTAAGGCAGTTATACACCTTTTGGTGAAATGACATGCCCACCAGCATGCCCACTTTTGGCCAATCGACATGGAATCAGTTCTTCCTTGGCCCATGGACCTTTTTCACCAGCGGCCATTGTGTCTAAAAGGCAGGAAGTAATGCAGGTGCAAGCAAAACATTAATGAGGGTTTCCAACTTCGAATCCATTTAGGTGTACCAGTGCGAGGGCCACATGCTAAAGACTACCGGTAATCCTTTTTATCTCGACCTATTAACAAGGTAGGTAATTAAAACCGGCAACAGGTGTTTACTTACTGAGTCGGAACAGAACAGGTACAAAGCATTTCACTATGTATACTGTGTATGATTGTGTATGTCACCAATACAAATTTATTTCTTCTTCTTATTATTATTATTTGAAGATCATATTATGCTGTAAAAAAATTACTGTAGGGTAGTCAAAACATTGTAAAGGAGTTTTATGAATATTGTTACATTCAGTCCTGCAGTTTTGACATTCCTTTTTAACGTCTCCTTCACAGCTTTCAACAGAAATATTCAGGTGCAAAGACCATGCTAGAGCGCCATCACTGTGAAACTACACTCTAAAAAGTAAAACGTTTTTCAAGGGACCTCGATATTATAACAGGTAAGTGAGGAACCTCAGAAGGTTCCTTGAAGAACCCATTCATAAAGGGTTTTGTGATTCCTGACGGTACTTGCACAAAGAAAGGGGGGTTCTTCACATCACTCTTAAGGGATATTTTAATATAGTGGTGGATCCTATTGTGCCTACTGGATTTGGGTCTGACAGGAACCCCATTAAACCCCTGATGAGTTTTTAGAGTGTAGCTCCCATGTTGCCTTTATTTTGATAGAACAGTAGGCAGTCAGGAAAGGTGGGGATGACATGCGTCAAAGGACCACAGGCTGGATTCGAACCCGGGTCGGCCGCGCAAAAGACTCAGCCTTTGTGGTACACATCCTACCAGGTGAGCCACTGGGACACCCATTGAGTGGTGATATTACCCACTGAAAACTGCTGTCTTTCTGGACCTATAAATCCTCATGCCTCTGTGGTGGTGTGCTGGGCCTGGGTCTGCGTGCGTCCAGCCAGGTCTGCAGCAGAGGGAGGTGGCTGTCCATCCAGCGTATGTTGTCCTCAATGGACTCATACGTCTGCTGGATGCACCTCATTTCTGAGCCTGTCTCCTCAGTCAGAGAGCTGAAGAAGCTTCGCACCTGAGCGCACACAGTGAAGGTAGACTTGAAAATGCATCCTATATTTGCCATACATACAAAAAATGCACATTCCTTTGGTGGACAAGCTTGAAAGTAGGACAGCACAATTAACTATGTATAGTCGGAAGAGAGTTTGTATTATATTGCAAAACCTGTAAAAATAATAATAAAAAGCTGACCTCATCCAGCATCTCCCTGGTAGAGTACTGGTTGGTCACTCCGGTCACCATGCGTGCTATGGAACTGGAGCCAAGGTCAAACCTGTGGGGTCAAAAAACTGTCACACATCCAAAGAACTTCCAATTTCTGTAATATTATTATTATTATTATTATTATGCAAGTGGTGGTCTTGTAGTCAGCTCAAGCATTAAGAAGTCATGTATTAATGTGAGAGTCAATCCTGGCTTACAAGTAGCCACAGCACACAGGTTGTTTGTCATTGATCTACAATTTGGACATAGCTTCCTGCTGCCCCTAGGGTTCAATTCTAACCATGTTAGTCAAAGCGCTCAGATTCAGTGTGATACCCAGCACTACTTGAACTTTTATCAATGAGAGAGATGGAGGTGGTGCTAACCTAAAGGTTAGAGAAGGTTAGAGAAGTGAGTTTGTAAATGAAAGTGTTTGACTAGTCTGGGAAGGAAAAGTGCAGGAAGAACACTCTCTGCCTTTGAGGGAGTCAGTCAACTCCTAACCCAACAGCAAGACTGTGGTCATACTAACTACGTAGACTATACTGGACTTCCCATGATCCTTCCAGGTTGACAAAGGCAAAAAAGAAGAAGTCAGAAATCTAAATGTGAGATGGGTTGAGAGCAGAGACTGACTTCTTAACCAGGGCGTGCCAGTTGGCACGGAGGAAGTCCCAGGCCAGCTTGTAGCCACGGGGGTTCCTGCTGATAGCGATGACCACATGAGGAAGGTCGTGAGTCTTCATCACCTCACCATGCAGACTCTGCTCCATCATCCTATGGACAGAGAGGGAGGGGGCAGAGATGGAGAAAGACAGAGAAATGGACAGAGGGAAAAGAGTGGAGGATAGAGAGAAAGAGTCATGGAGAAGAAGGTGGGAAGGAGGAAAAAGAGGTTGCAGACTTCCGCTATAATACACATTCCAAAATTAACATTCCCTGTACTTCGACTAGGATTTATTTTTTCTTTACTCTATTCCACTATGCATATAAAGTACCCACCACTTGAGTTTATCCTGCAGGGGGCTGATGGTCAGAGCGGACTTTATACGACTCTTGACGGATATCTGTTGCAGCGAATGGCGGTACTTCTCAAACAGGAAGTTCCACCCTTCTGGTGTCCGGGCTCCAATAGTAAACACAGCCATGCCGACGTCAGTGGGGAGACTGAAAAACAGGGAAGGCTTTGAGTTCAGAGAACACAATCCCTGATATTCTTCAATGCCCCAAGGACCACAATGGAAACAGGTCTTTGACTTTATTGTGAGATCCTTGGTGTTCTTTAAGATGCATGTCTTGTGTAGCATGTATTTTTTTAATAAGTGTCAAATAAACTAAAGCAAAGCCAATATGGCTGGCTTTTCTGGATTGCTGTCATTCATTTATGCATAAATGTATGCTAACTTATGCTAACACACTCTAGTGTCTCAATCCCCAAAAAGTAATTGCATTGTCAAAATAGTGCTGCAATACCCCACAACATGAATTGACCATGGCACTAATTCAACTCTCATTGTGTTCACACAAAATGCAGATACTAAAGCACATTTTGACTTTATTGTGGCTGATCCAATTCTCATCTCACAATGACTTGCCATGGGTCAAAACAGAGTGTACTTTTGTGAGCCTGATATGTAGGCTACATGCGAAAATATCAAGTACAAAAGAGTCACCAGTGAGCCACTTCTCTATTTTTAACAACAAATAAAAAATAAAATAAAAATTGTGTTGTAAGAAACACTTTTACTGTTTTTGGGAATTGCACAGTTTTGAGAATGATGTTAGCATTTTGGAAAATGCATCTAAACGATTGAGAAAAACTGTAAGAGGGAAAACAAGATGCCAGAAGAGAATAACAGAGGTGAGATTTTGACTCTGGGTGGGAAAACGCAACCAGGCATGACAGGCAGCCATACTAGTTAATGTTAGTGTTAGTTTATGTCAATGCTAGTTAACCACACTACCAGCCACTGTGGCAGGTGACATCCATTATTTTGCCAGCTCTCTTTTAATAATCTAGTGTGTGGTAAAGTAATGAAAATGTACAAAAATGTTTCCTGCACTGCTTTAGGCCCTGTAACAATAGTTATACTTATTAACTATCAAAAGAGTTCAAGGAAAGTGTGGAGACGGGGTGTTGAGTCCTGACCTCATGTTGCCGTCAGACTCCCTCCACTGGTTGAAGAGCTGGGTGGCGGTGGCCACACAGGGCGGATGGTTCCTGACGCAGGCAAACAGCAGCAGGTAGCTCCTCAGCACTCGCTCAGACACGGAGCCAGAGTCACTCCACTCCTGCCGGTCAATCAACTCTCGGAACAGCTCCACGATGTAACCCTGGGGAAGACAGATGAATGCACATGTAGCCATTGTATCAATCACTCTCACTGCATGCTTGCTGAACTCTGCACTGCATGAAAAAAGCATTTTCTTCAAATTCGCAGTTTTTTACGTTTTGGTCAGAGTGAAATGTTATGTGGTCTCTCCTATTTCTAAATATATCTGAACCGTTTGGTTTGACCAAGTAAAACTATTTTTATAAGCATTTTACGATATGTCTATGGGAAAATAAATGGCGGATGAAAATCTCTGTTACAGTGCTGAAGCAGGAATTGATATTTCACTTTGGCTCTCTATTAGTCTTCACTAACCTTCATCTGGTTCTCCAGAGCCATCATGTCTCTCTTCTCCATCAGTTTGTAGAGTGGGACCAGCTCCCCCAGGCCCTGGGTTACAGCATTGACTTGAGTCTCTTTGGACAGGTACAGGGACAGCTCCAGAGCCATGTCCAGCCTCACCTTCCCTACACTGGAACACAAATGAAGCACTTCAAATTAATATGAATTAATCAGCTGCCAGCACTAGCGCCTCCTCTGGTCGGTCGGGGCGCCTGGTCGGGGTGGAAGGGAACTGGTGGGAATAGGGTGATCCGTCCACGTGATCCGTCCACGTGCTACGTGCTACGTGCTACCAATGGTCCTACCGGTGAAGCTCCCCCTGTCAGGTGAAAAGAAGCGGCTGGCAACTGGCATGTGTTGGAGGAAGCATGGTGCTAGTCTTGGCTCTCCCCAGATTAGCAGAGGGTGGAACAGCGACCAGGGCAGAAAATAGGAGAGCAAATTGGCCAAGTATAATTGGGGAGAAAATAGGGGGGAAATCAGAAAAAGAAAAAAGGAAAATCGGCTGCCAGTCAAATGCTGCTCCAGTTGCAGCACAGCATTTTAAGCTGCTACACCAGGTTCATTCTTGTTCTGCTGGTTGTGTTGCATCTATCTACACTTTATCTGTTGGTAAGGGAACACAATTACCGTAAATTCCGGACTATAAGGCGCACCGGTGTATAAGCCGCACCTGCAAAGTTGACTATTTTTTTATATAAGCCGCACCGGACTATAAGCCGCGGGTGTTTTAATGTTTTTTTTTTGTGTTTTTTTTTTTGTGTTTTAATGTTTAATTACCATATGTAAGGGTTCATGCACAGAGGGGATTGTCGGGAAAGAGATGGCTGTTTGAGGAAGCTCCCATTTATTAACATTTCAACAAAACAACATAACACAACACCACCTGTGTTGTTTTTTACAGTGCACACAGTGTCCGCGGTGTGGTGAAAAGAGGGCAAGAGAGGAAATTAAAACAGAAGTGGATTTATAGTTAGAAAGAGTGCTAAAAAAGAGAGATTTTTTTTTTTTTTTTTTGGAAAAAATCCATAGATAAGCCACACCGTTATATAAGCCGCAGGGGCCAAAAAAGGCCAAAAAACGGGAAAAAAGGTGCGGCTTATAGTCCGGAATTTACGGTATCTAGTTTTGCTTATTTTTCCATAAGTGTAGGCCTACTGTAGCCAAATAGAAGGCTTCTCAGTAGCTCCATAGATCCTTATTTCAGTGACTTTTCATGTATTCTCTTTTTTGTTTGCTGTATTGATGATAAATGACTATAGTTATCAAAATCTTGGCATTTATATACATTTACTGTATATGGCTCAAATATGCAATGACCACTGTATACTCAGACAAAAATAGAAAGTAAACCATGCGTATATGATGCGGTTCTGTCTTCAGATCGGTCAACATGCCAGTACAGCAGCTGCATTGAAGTAAATGGCTGCATATCTGATCCGACCCCTCTGACACAAACAGAAGGGAGAGAAACACACCCGGTGCACCAGAGCTGTATGCCGCTGGCAGGCTCAGTGTGAATAGATTTTTCACAGACCTGACCAGCTGGAAGACGTTGTTGATGAGGCTGGCGCGGTCGTTGCTGCTGAGCGCTGTGTGGTTGTGCTGCAGCAGTCTGATAAGAGAGCTCCATCCCTGGCCTTCATAGTGGACCATGTAGTAGCCACTCATGTCCACATTGAACTTCACCCAGTCCACCTCCTTTGGCAGGTACAGGACATCTACAGGGAGGAGGAGATCAGCGTGTTTTAGGTGACCACTTTGAATGAACGGAGGCCATGGCCTCCATGGCCTGCACGTAATTCCCACCCTGCACAGTGGGCCGTGAGAAGTTTTATTTGGAGGGGTGTGGGTGAGGCGTCTCCAAACTCAGGACTCGCATAGCATTATGGGTAAATTTTTACATCAACAAAAAACATGGCGGCCTGCAATATTTACTATTACTACTAGGAAGTAACATAGTATTGCCCATTCAAAGAGGGGGGAGCTTCATACTTTTTTTTTTTTGCTTTTTTTTCTGTAGGCGGGACACTAACCAATTAGTTTAATCAGAGCAACAGGGATGAGCAATCGTCTGAATAAGGTCTTAACCAGATTATGGACAATATTTAATTAGTAAACGTAGTAATATATAGTAAACATGGCCATTGGGTATTGCACATAACACAGAATCTGTAGATTTTTAGATTTTATAGCATTTGAAAAGAATTTAACAGAATTCTTACATCGGGCTGAAGGATGAAAAATGTGCGTCATAGCAAAGTCAGCAAAACTCTCACCAGTCTTGGTCTTGAGCAGGAAGCGGTGGATGGTGCTGGAGGCGCTGGTCATGTACGTCAGTGGGATCTGCCACAGGAATCTATCAACACAAATGATTATTACAGGAAATGAAGACAAAATGCTAGAGCTATATATACAGTATGTAGCTATAGACGGTTTTAATTTGACAACATAAACAATCAACTGCTCTCCTTTCAGATCTCAGAAGTTACAAGGGTTGGTCAAGAGTATTGTATTACTACTACTACTACTAATTAGGTCCGTTCTATCACATAACCTCAAGAAAGAATCACCTGGAATACTAACCCCAGATAGATTCTGGATGAACGCAGGAAGAGGAACTTGTACGTTTTTTTTTTGTTTTTTTACTGTTTTGCTATGACTTGTATACTGTTTGAAAAGGACTTGTCATATTAAACTATCTGCTAGAAGGGTCTCAATCATAATCACATTTTACCCTTCAGTGAGGGAGGGGTCGTCTGTTTTCAGGTAGCGCTCCTGACTGAGCCTGACCTCACGACCTCTGACCTCCACAGTGACCAGTGGGAAGCCCTCCTGCAGCGTCCAGGTGTCCATGATGGCCCTGACGTCCAGCTCGTCACCAGAGTACCATTTCTTCTACACATCCGTACACACATTGAGACACACAACAACACAGTTGGATACATGACTCAGTGATCACAACATACCTGCTAAGACTGTAACAAACATGAACAGATTGAATGGACAGCCAATATTCACAGTACTTTAGACATTTACAGGAAAAAACAACATCACATCACTCACTCATCATAATACTGTATTGATACAAGATGGCTACCAAATCCCATGGCAATTACTACATGTATATCAGTAGTACGAGGCATTCTTTACTCTGATTATGGGTACAGCTCCTAGGTAAGAGTTACAGTCAGCAACACTGAAGTACCCCTAATCACAGTAATACATGTACTCTATTATTATGGCATTTATGGAGTGGCTACCAATGCAGGTGTACAGTCTGAAAGGTTTTCTTCAAAGTAGCTCCCAAGTAGTACAACTAAATAAGAACAAAAAGTCTGGAGCAAGAAAGATTAACTCGGTAACGGGTAGCCACAAGAGTTCCATCTTTGATCAAACATGGCTAGCCGTGCGTAATGAGAATGATTTCGAATCATTGTAAGCAGCACTGTCGATCTGTGATTGAAACCACTTGCTGTGTGACATGAACACTTACAGACTGGAGCTTGCTCTTGGAGCAGAATTCATTCCGTTTCATTCGGCCCTCATCCATATCATCTGATTGGCAGATCTGGCGAGAAGAAGCACAATCACAAAATCAGGATGATATATTGACAACTAGTACTACTGAGTCTGATTTGTTTATTTATTTATTTATTGCCTGATAGCGTTATTGATAAATGAGGAGGAAAATTAACTATATTCAATATTATTTATCTGGCTGCCTGAAAAACCCTCAGGCATTTCCTGGGACAATTATATCCCTCAAACTAGAGCATTATGTGCCTTTTCTCATTCACTTTAATGTTGCGTTCATGTGCTCCTCAGATATATTGAGTTTCCCAGTTGTGATGTTGTGTGAGGTTTCGGAACTACAACAATGGCTGAAAGTATGGACTCACACACACACTACTCACATTAGTCAGGCTCTCCCACAGGTGGCTGTTGACAGTGTTTTGGTAGCTGTAGCGTTTCAGGTAATGGATAATGCCAATCTCAAAGGCCTCAGGAGTCAGGAAGTCTCGCAGCATGTTCAGAATACAGGCACCCTGAAAACAAACAAGACATGCTGAAAATAAAATAAAAAATCACAAACTTTCTCTGTTTGGGGTGAGCTCTTTTTATGAACCACTTTATTCACGTTTTATGAATTTTGTTTTGTTTCTTTTTCCAGTTTTTATATAGTTTGTATGTAGTTGATGGTGGATGAGTTGAGTTCCCTTCCCTCCCTCCACTGATATGTGAAGTGCATTGAGTATCTAGAAAGGCGCTATATAAATCCAATAAATTATTATTATTATTATTATTACTACCTTTATTATTATTATTATTATTATTATTATTATTATTATTAATAATAATAATAATAATAATAATAATAAACTGAATCACCTATAGTGGTAGCCATTGTAGAAGTCCACCCTCAAACATTCATCCTACATTTATCCTGTATTACTGGTAGTACTGCACTCTTCTCTTGAATGTAACCAGGTAGAATAACATTAGCATTTGTAATACAAAACGTTACTGTCCCTCAACCCGCCAATGGACCTTTTGATCGTGACATGGAAGAGAGCAAAGCTTAAGATGAAAACAATTATTTTGTAGTAAAAAAAGAAGAAAAGTGGCTGTACAATGGCTCCATCAAATATATCAGCATCAAATGGATGCTGCAATAGAGACGGGTGACTGGAGGAGAGGCAGACCTTATTGTACGAGACGTCGTCGAACATCTCCTGGATCTGGGCGGGGTTTTCCACGGGTTTGGAGATCGGGTGGGAGGAGTTGAGGGAGTCCACCTCCATGGCATCAAAACACCTTCCCAGGAAGAAGTCGTCCTGGGAGAACAGAAAGAGAGAGGAAGACATTGAGAGAGAGAGAGTGCGAAGGTGCAGATAACAAAGAGACGATCAGAAAACATACACAGCTTTGTACATTTCACGTGACTTTTTTTTTACATTTCAAAATATCGTTTGTCCATTTATTACTGTCTATAATAGTTCTTCAGTTGATATTATACTGCTTTGGCAACATAGATTTCTTTCCTATAATGCCAATTTGAATTGAACAGAAAGAGAGAGGTAGAGTGAGAGAGTGTACTGTGGATAGTAATGTAAATGTAATGTAAATCAGAGGAAGAGACGGTCTCTGAGCGCTCAGTGTGCTGATTCACATGTTCTATGTAAGGTGCCAGCTGGGAGTCAGCAGCCTGTGCTCCGCTCTCACCACATGCAGCTCAGGGTAGGTGAGGTCAACAGAGATGAACTCCATGAACTTGGCAAAGCCCTCATTCAGCCACAGGTCGTTCCACCACTCCATGGTCACCAGGTTCCCAAACCACTGGACAGGGGGGAGAGCACATACTGTAAGAACAGCTTCCAGGTTCCAAAACTACTGGACATACAGTATGCCAGAACAGAAACCAGCCAAAGCTATCAAAAGCAAATTAACTGACAAACACCTAAAGGTTTAGTCCTGTTCAGCTGTACTGTACTGTAGACATTAGATATTTGATTTGTTTTTCCCTTTCAGGCTATTTCACCAGCTTTCTTACTAGTGGAGGCCTAGAAGTTGAAAAATGTTCTGTTATTGCAAAGTAAACACATGATGATACATTTTTGTATTCGATACATATTGTTACGTTCGATACCATCTTGCAACCCCTGCAAAATCAAATCAAAACATCTCATATCCCCAACTCCCAGGCTGAGAACCACTGGCACAGGGCAGTAGGCCCCCTGATAGACAAAACAGATCCAGACCAGCTACCTGGTGTGCGAGCTCGTGGGCGATGACCATGGTGATACCCAGTTTGTCCGAAGCTGAGGACTTGTCAGGGTCAAAGAGGAGGCCCGACTCTCGGTAGGTGGTCAGACCCCAGTTCTCCATAGCTCCTGACTGGAAGTCAGGGATAGCAGCTAGGTCTGTAGGGAACAACAGCGAGTACATAAATAAAGCTAAATATGCTAGGTTCATTCATATACAGTACGATATACTGTACTACAGTAGGTGTTACAGAATACTTCAAGAAACACTGCATGTCCCATCTGAACCACATCTCCCTCATCTACATCTTTGATACTTTCCTGAAATTAAAGTCTATCTATCAGTGTGGCAAATAACACAATATGTATTTCCACAGACCCTGTTTGGGCAGTGGGTACGGGATATCAAAGTAGTCATCGTAGAAGTCCAGCAGCTTCACAGCAGCATCCAACGCGAAGGCCGTCTGGTCAATCTTCTCAGGTACAGCGTACACTGTAATCTGATGGAAGTCGAAAGTAAACATCAGCAACTTGGGTATTATTGCCATAGTAACTGTATGTTCAGTTTTGTCAAGAGAGTTGTGGCTTAAAAAAAAAAAAAAATACACCACATATACAGTGTGTGAAATTGTTTCTCCAAAGTAGTAAACATACATAAGAATAAACTAGGGCTGCAAACAAAAATTATTTACATTATTGATTAATCTAGCAATTTTTCCCCCTGATAAATGCCCAGTTTCCAGAGTAGTATAGTATACATTTCATAATAAAATCAATGAGAAAAGCAGCAAATCTTAGCATTTGTGACGCTCCAACAACTGTTTGATATTTTTACTTCATAAACGATGATGAATCAATTAGCAAAATTTTAATCGATTAATTTCCTGTTGATCGATTAATTGACTAATTGTTTCAACACTAGAATAAAGAATAGGAGAAAACAAAGTAACATGTTCCCTGGTTACCATAAGTGACTGCATAGCAACCAATAAAGCTAGCCATGTTTTATGGGAATTATCAGCAGTCGTTGAGAGAGTTGAGAGTTGAGACACTACGTAACGTCCATCCTCCTCACCTTGATACCGTGTTGCGTGGTCTTGCTTACAGACAGAAAGTCAGATATGATGAAGGCCACCAGATACGTGCTCATCTTCACAGTGGTGTCAAAGTAATCCTCGAGCAAACCGCCTGGGAGCTCCACTGTTTTCACCTGGGACACGACACGTATAGGGGGATGGAAAATTGAATGGAGAAGAGAGAGGAGAGGTTTAAGAGGTAAATCACAGATGGAAAATGAGTGAAGTGGAAATTAAATGTAGATGATGACATAGTAGATTGCAGTTGTTAAAAGCAAACTGTGGAATGGACTGATAAACACAGATTGTGTAGCCATTGCCACTGCATTGATCCTGCAACCATGCCTCAGTACTTAAAATAATTGTTTTTTTGAAAAGTATACAGTGTAATCAAATTAGCATAGTGAAACAGACAACGTAATGCCTCTCAAACTGACTAGATATCGGACCATTCTTCTTTTGACAGATAAATGAGAGCAGAATTTGATTTTCGGACCAATACTTATGTGTAATTGCGCTTGGGGTTGGGGATGGGGATGAAGTACACCAGCTACTTTGAAACACAGGAAACTCTGGATGTACTGTACTTCCCCACATCCCATGTGTACCTTGGGCATGTTGGAGATGGCTATGTGGCGTGGCTCTCGCGTCATCCGTATGGTGAAGTTGGCTTTGAAGGCCGGCTCGTCAAAACAGGGGAAGGCCGCCCGAGCGCTGGTCGCTTCAAACTGCGTGGACGCCAGAACCCTGATAACGTATTAAAGTGACATTATGTTGGAGATAGCATCCTGGAAGAACACTAAGAAAGTGAGTCATGCTATGTACAGCATTAACATCAATATATCATTGCAAATCTTTTTGTGAGGCCTTGATATAATTACCGTATACAAATAAGACCAAGGTCAAGATGATTGATAGCCTTTATCTCATGCTTGTGGGACTGTTAGTGCTGCTGTTTCTCAAAGAAGACCATGTTTCCCATAGATCCTGCTGTTGCTCCTGTCACCACTGTGAAACACTGTGAAAGCTTTCGCTATGTTTGTAACTGGAAGAACAGGGCCCTCTTCCTGTTTTGTGCGATAAAGTAATCTCCCTTTGTGCCATAAATCAGTACATCAGATATTCTGCGATATCCAACAACAGTGTCGTGGGGACGTCTGGTTAGTGTGTAGAGGTAAAAGCACTCGCCTACCACCGTGGAGACCCGGGTTAGATTCCCGGCAGCGGTGCTGCAGTGTTTGTCAGACATTTCCTACTACAGACACAATCGGCCATGTCTGCAGGTGGGAAGCAGAACTGGGGGGAATAGCGTGATCCTTCCCCATGCTACGTCCTGCCGGTGAAACTCCTCACTGTCAAGTGAAAAGTGATACATGTGGCAACTGCACATGTATCAGAGGAAGCATGTGCTAGTCTTCGACGACAACTCTCCCCAGATCGGCAGAGGGGGTGGAGCAAGTGACCGGGACAGCAGGGGGAATTGGCCAAGTACAATTGGGGAGAAAATGGGCGAAAAATCAGGGGAGGGGGACACAGTGTAGTAGCTGGTAGAGGGCAGGCTACCATTTTGTGATGGTCTTGTTTGTTTTGCTTTAACTGCAGTAAGTGAGAGAGATGTTATTTTGTAGTCTTACCGGGTCTCCCCACTGCTGGTGCGGTATGAGCCCTTGTAGAAACCATGGAAGCTGTCAGACAAGTTGGCAGCAAACTCCAGCTGAACTTCATACTTCCTCCCTTTGATCAGCAGCGTGTCGGACAGCAGGGCGAGCTGGTGGAAAGGAGGATACTCCAAAAACCGGAGCGGTCTCGCGCCTTCGGGTGCCAAGAGCAGCACTTTGGATATCTCCATTTGTTTGGTGTGGAGGACGACTGTGCTCGTGTCCTCGTGCACCTCGAGGTGGATGCGAGCGACGCCGGTGAAGTCGAGGGTGGTCAGGTTGGGGTGAATGGTGAGGTCGTAGTGAAGGGGGGAGACGGTTTTGGGAAGCCTCATGCGGTCCCAGGGGAATGGCTGGCCGTTGGTGGCTATGGGGGCTGCCTTGGTTTGGCCTTGCTCTGGTAGCTGGGCTCCTAATGAGGGAGCACAGGGTACGAGCAGCAGCAGCAGGACAGGAGCCGCCAACATGGTGGCAACAGGGACGAGGAACTTCTCACCTGTCAAGAGGGGGCAGATTCATAGAAGAATAATAGTTCTAAAATTCTATGTATGCATTTTCTAATAAGATTGCAATGATAAAACATTAGCTGAAGTTTTAGAATATAGAGGACCCAGTCTGTAAAGTGTGATCACTTTGTCAACCCAGGATTACTTAATGCTACTACTTACTTTCCATATACAACGGCCACAATCTGTTTTAAATTTGTGCTGCTATCACATCAATCTTTTTCTTTCCTAAAAGTAGCAGTCGCTTTCTTACATGTTGGGTGTTTCATTTACGCACAAAACTCAGTCATGGTTGGCTAGTTAATCAAGTAATGCACTAATGCACAGTATTCACCTTAATGTAGCCCCGCCCACTTGACTCATTGTATCATGACTTCCTGTTCAAAACGCGGCTGATTTGCCTGCTCAAACTAGTCTGACTCATCTGGTCAATACATTCGGAACTTCCGATTGTATTTACACTTCCTGTTAGTCTCTCAAGCCAGACATGTTGCAGTCTATGCTTTCTACATAAGGTGATAGCCTAGTAAGCCTACAGTAAACGAGTCAACCCAACTCATAGGCCCAAGTGGTGCCCATAGGCTCGTGCACAAGATAATGACAGTTGATACAATGGTTTCGATTCCGCACAAGTTCCATTATTTAACAGGAGACCCAGGAAGCGTAGAAACAAAACGTGTCTTTCACCAAGACAATATTAATGTCTATTATGTTCCATTCTTAACACGAGCTTACACATTTATATCTACAATGTTTCAACTTACTGTATCCTCGTGTCTGTCAAGTTCAGCCGAAGGTAAGTGCCAGAGTGAAAGTGAAACAGATGAACCCGGAATGCATGCTGGGAGAAACCATGGGAAACGTCGTTTTGAGATCAAAGGATATCGTGACATAAGTGTTAATTCGAGATTATAATGTTATGTTGATTTCAGCACGTCTTTTCATGTCTGCTCCAGACTCCAGCCTCCAGCCAGCTGGTGCAGCATGAGTGGGAAGGGAGGGGAGCTTCCTGTCTATGTTTTTCGAAATAAAAGCTTGTGAGAAATAATTTAAGTTGTTGTCAGCAGTAATTATATATTATACCACTAGAGTGTGCCATTGCAGCACAGACTGACTCACTATACAGTATGGCTCACAGCACATTTGAGTCAAGTTAGAAATTAGAAAATAAATAGAAATGTAATCATTAGTTCATTTTCAGGATTTATTGTAAAAATACAATGGAAAGAAGTCTCCTCCTCCCTTTCAATCATAGGCTACTAACCATATCCAAAGCATATTGATTCACATGGGGGGGGATAACTCCAAACTGGTTCTGTAATTTGGCAAGTCATCAAGACACTGCTGTTAGATTGATTGATTCGTTTACTAAAGTTTCATATACACATAAGGTGCCCAGGCTAGCCCAGCCCACATGGACTTACCGGTAGGCTACATGACACGACCAACTAGTTAGGCCTACATGGCCTAACTAGTTAACACATCATTTAAAAAAAGGAAAAGGTTCAGATTTCTGAACTTTAATTATTTTAACCTTGGTGGGTGGCTACTATATAATAACAATATAAAAGTGTCCATTCAATTCATTCATTGTATTCTTTGATCTGTAGCCTAGTGTTGCCTTTTTGGCTGGCCATTAATCTAGTTTGATTCAATTGAATTGGCTATGGTAAAAGCATCTGGTCTTCAATTTTTGGCGATAAGAAAAGCACTCCTCTGCATGTTACATCTTTAGAATTAGCAGCATGCAGCTTCAAACTTGAGGATATTTCACCTGTCTTGAGAGTGTATTTCAACAAAGGGTCTCTCAACATGCTATGGACTTTTATAAAACTCAGCAGTGAATCCATCCGGACCAAGAGATTAACCCTTTTTAAGAGATGCTATACTGCATCAAAGAGCTCTTCCTCCTAAATCACTTTTCAGTGTTGGATTCTGTCTTCAGATATTTGTGGATGTTTGCAGTTTCAAACAAAATGACGATGTCACTTGTTGATATAACTAAAATGCTAAAATGATATTATATAAATGTACACAGTATCAGTCTGGGGGACGTTGAACATAAATAGATTTATTACTATCATGACATGTTTGTACAAACGCATAGCCTACATACACAAACACACAGGCAGACGTAAGCACACTCAAGTGTGTGCAAATATATAGGCCTACATGCGATGCGTGGGAACACACACACATGCATGCACACGCGCTCGTGCTCACACACACACACACACACGCGCACACACACACGCACACACACACACGCAAAGGGATAAAGTCCATCCCATCTGCAAACATTAATGAGTAAACTTTACAGTCAGCCTGTCTCTTTCTTATTGGGAATGATTTCTGTGGGTGTGCCGGTGATGCACAGATCATTTGGGACAATTAAATCAGAAGCAGAAACAAGCAGTTTCTCCTACATAAGCTCTGACTACTCCTGAAGAACACTAAACCTCTGAGCAACAGCCAATTTCAGGACATTTACTGACCCTTTGGGGAAGCCTGTCTGGGACACGACTCAGGTGAGCTATTTGGTCAAAGCCCTATCCCAGGGAGGGTCATGCTGAAGCTGGTGTTGATCACCGCAGCATGCGGTGCTGCCATGCTGACCGTGGGTATCCTCATCGGGCACTATGGCATCAGCAGTGGCAGCTCAGGCCCAGTCTGGATGAAGGATGTGGCACGGGACGTGGACGAGAGCTTCATTGAGAAGTTCCTGAAGGAGGTGGACAACATCCAGATCCAGGAGAACCTCCGGTGAGCTGATGGCTTGTAATGCAAACCAAAAATGTCTAGTAGTAAGGCTGACATAATCCTCTTTCAGTCAGTCACTCAAATTAGGTTTAGTTTATTTGTATAATTAAACTGGGAAAACAGAAGGGGGGGGGGGATGAAATACAGGTGCAGGTGAAGTAGGAGGCTAATAATGAGCTTACAAAAATGCTTCACCCTACCAAAAAGTAACAATGATTATAGATATATTGCTGTTTGCATAAATACACTCTAAACACTGGATTCTGGGGTTCCTATAAGGTCCAAGGAAACCAATAAGCACCTTTGGGTTCCTCACAGATAACAAAGGTTCCTTGAAGTATCCCAATATATGTTACAAGTCATGGAAGTACCAGGGTTCATGAACTATACAAACTATGTATCATCTGGTTCCCCTGGTATTTACTTATGCTTGTAATCTGAAGATTCAAGATTCAAAAGATTTATTGCCATGTCAACAAAAGTTGATAGGAATTTGTCTTGGTTCACTCTCAGAGACAACAAAAAACATAGCAGCCAGCGACAGGAACATACAGGAACAGTTCTCAGCTACAGCACATACAGTAGAAAGTGCATACAGTTTAAGGTGCATACAGTTTAAAGTGACAACGGTAATGTGTCAGTGCAAATTCAAGTGCCTTATGGCTTGGAGGTAGGTGCTATCTCTGAAGCGAGATGTTCTACTCTTCATACTCCTGTATCTCCTGCCTGATGGGAGGAGGTTAAATAGGTGGTGTGCCGGATGAGAATGGTCTGCAATGATTTTGTTATTATTCTTTTTGAGTAAAGTGATGACAGTGAGGGGAGACTACAGCCGATAATTTTAGCTGCTCGGCGTACTACTCTTTCCAGCCGAGTCTTGTCCTGAGTGGTTGTGTGACCAAACCAGACAAGCATGGAGAAAGTGAGCACACTCTCAATAGCCGACCTGTAGAAGTGGGTCATGGCTACTTTACTGACCCAGAATTTTTTGAGCTGCAACAAAATTCCTATCAACTTTTGTTGACATGGAAATAAATCTTTTGAATCTTGAATCTTGAATCTTGAATCTTGAATCTTGAAGGTTCCTCGAAGCCTTTTCACTCTTTGGAGACTGCAAGAAAAAACAGGGCAGGTCTTCCTTACATAGCTACATGCAAAAAAAATGTTTTTAATAGAACTATTTTGTTCTTGACTTTGGAAGCTGTGCCACCTTTTCATCTTTGACATGTGTGCATGATTACTTACTAAACTAGAGCTTTCTTCATGCCTGTTTCCCTGCACACATAGGGAGCTGACCAAGGTGCCTCACATGGCCACAACAGCTGGAGATGAGCAGACAGTGCAGTACATGCTGAAGAGATGGCAGGACCCAGACACCGGTCTGGACCAGGCCTGGAGAGAGGAGTACATGGTCTACCTCTCCTTCCCTGACCCTCAAAACCCCAATAAAGTCACTGTGGGTGAGTCAGAGGGTTTGTTAATGTGTCCGAATGAAGGTGGGGCTCGTCACACGTGTGTCTGTGCTGGACTGGAGATGATCTGAACGACTGTGATGATTTATTGAATGAAAAATGTATTGTGTTTTTAATTAATGTGCCTTCTTATGAAATAAATATACGGTAGTAGTAATGATATTACTTATCATTATATTATACTAGCCTATAGTATAATGAGTATTTGCAGCGTTAAGAGTCTTCCAATAATCAATCAAGTGAAAGTGCCTGAAAAGGAAGGTGGGGACTTGACTCACGACTTGGACTTGAGTCACAATTTTAATTGCTTGAAACTTGAATTGATGCATGAAAAGAATACTTGAGACTTGACTTGACTTGACTTGACTTGACTTGACTTGACGTGGGTTCTAATGACTTGGCCCTTGACTTTGACTTGTACTTGGATGACTTGAAAAGGTTCTGAAAGTCTTCACAACTGTGTTTGTGGATTGAAAGTTATTTGTTCCACCAGTCAGAGACTGGTGAGAGTTTAAATTCAGTTTTTTTTGCATGGAATGATTGAATTTAGATTTAATTTATTGAAATTTAAACTATTTATAGAAATCTAATTCATGATACACTTTCCAAGTTTTTGCATTGAAAATTCCTAGATATTTTTGTAAAGATAAATTGATTCCTTACACTTGGTCACACCTCATTATGAATGCTAAGAACAAATCATCATTCCAATTCAGGCAAAAAGTTATCGCAGGATCGTCAAAAATTAATAATACTCAGTGAGGAGCATGGGTGTGTGATTTTAATAGGCTGTGCTCTGTGGGAGCAAAGCTCTGTTGTATGACATAGTGAATGAAGTAGATAGCTACATGACATCATGTGTGTATTATTATTCAGGCAAAATTCCTCTATTTCCCAAGCCACTCATAAATGATTACAGTTAGATTGTGTTTCCTGTGGTTTCCTGTCAAAAACAAATCATTAGCTGTGACAGTGAGGAACACTTTGTTTATAACATCAGAGTAATAAATTCCAGAGGCAGTTCCATTCCCCAGAGAACTGGAGCTGGTCTAAAAATAGATCACACTAACTAACTTTGTTTTCGTAGTCACTTTTGGTCCAGTTTGTCCATTTGTTTGTCTGTTTATTTGTTAGCAGGATTATGGAAAAACTACTGGGCCGTGTAGTAGTATGGGCCAGAACCCAATAAACCTTGGTGCGGATCTGATCCGATTCGGGTCAAGGGAGGGGGCGGGGCTATGGAAAAGGGACCGTAGCTATGGATAGGAAGGTCATAGAGAGTCAGGTGGGTTTGGAGCAGGTGGGTAGGGGGAGTGGCTAAGTGTATCTGGGTGGTGGGAGGGGGCGTGGTCAGGAAAGGGGGTGTGTCTAGGGAAAAGGGGATGTAGCTAGGGACTAGGGCAGTGGTTCTCAACTTTTTTGAGCTGCGACCCCCAAAAAACTTTAGGCTGGGGACTGGGTTTGTGACCCAACCAGTCTTGCTGGAGCAGACGTCTTTAGTGCGCACACATTCACACACTTTCACTCACAGTTTATATATACAGTAGTTTATATCACTTTATAATACATTCATTGGTATGGGAGATTTCATCTATACCCTGACGCTGCCAGATGGGGGCGGTATTGCTTTCATAACAAGACAAACCACCCCCATCTCGCAGCGTCAGGTTAGATTTCATCATCATGGGAGAAGAAAAAATATATATATTTAAATATATATATATTTTTTTTTACCATCATCCCACGACCCCCCAAATAATCTCGTGACCCCACCCCGGGGGGTACCGACCCCTAGGTTGAGAACCACTGGACTAAGGAAGTTAGCTAGGCAAGGTTGTAGACTGAGTCGGGCTTTGAGTGTGGTGGGTAGGGGGAGTGCCTGGGACTTGATGTGGGTGAGTCAGGGTTGGGGTTCTGATCCGACTCACAAGATTTTCATATCATAACAGACTAGTATTGGCCTTGGCGGAGGCGTGCGCTCTCTGATTTCAGTAGTTTTCAGATCAAAGGATCAGTCACCTGAGTTGTTTGTTTCAGTGAGCCCGTCCGACGCTGTGCTGTACACTGCCAGAGAAAAAGAGAAGCCTTATGGTGAAGACCCCGACCAAGATGACAAAGATGTGGTTCAGCCGTATGCTGCGTACGCCCCTGCTGGAAACCCACAGGTAAACAGAAACATCTCTGTATATCTGACCATACACTTAGAGCAGTGAATTGCATTTGAAGCCAGCATTTTCAGTTCAAAGTATCACATACAATTCTCTAAATCCTTACACGTCACCTCTTCCCCCTGCTGCTCAGTATCTGTATCCTAAAGTAAACCCTACCTGGACCAACAACTCTCACCCTTTTCAGTTAATTTCCCTCCCAAAGTGATGCCATCACGATCAAATCCTCAGTCAATTGACAAATGACCAGCCCACTATAGCCTGAGTAATGGGACTGACCATGATTTGAGATTGAAATACTTTATTGTAACAAATTGAGGGCTGTTTTTCAACAATAATTTAATTCAAAATAAATTTAAGACAGACTCTTTTTTTTACCATTGGGTTCCCCCGATTGCCTTTGCCAAGAGCGCCACTGAACACAAGCCAACTTGTTGTTGGTACATTTTAAGTAAGGTCCTATGTTTGTCAAACTATTGTGTGGAGATAAATGGATGGCAACAGTTTGGCATAGAGATGATGGAATGTGAGTCACTCACTGACTCATCATCTTTTTATAGTTTCCCGAATCTATAAAAAATCACATGATTGTCCTTATTGACACACAGTGGAGGTGAGCCTGTTAGCCAACCTTTGAGGCTACTTTAGGGTCCATTCTTATCACTGTTCTCTGTCGTACATGATCATTGTACGATGACAGGAATATTTTATCTATTGTCAAGAAGACAATAGAAGACCTTAAAGAAGGACCTTTGCACTCCTACTGGTTGATTGTAATTATGAATGTCAAATGTAGTGCAAAATGTGTCTTCACATCTATTGCACTGCACTATATAGACGGTTTTCACAGAATTGTGGTGCTAGTGCAGTTTGAAACCTAGCTTATTTCCTGTCAGCTATTGTATTAGCAAACACTGCAACAGGAAGTAAGCTATAGGGTTATTAAGAATGTTTATGTTGTCAAGTTAAAACCGTCTATACTATATTGCAAAAGACCGTTATCCAACGATAGATATTTTGTATGAACTCAAAATACAACCGTAGAATTTGTATAAAGATACTCTGGATTTGCCATGAGCCTTGCTGTTTGACAACTGGAGCAGTCTCCTCAGCAGTCCTCAAGGCCAAAATGTTTCACATGCCTTATCAAGCAGAGATAACGCAGGTTCATAAACCAACAAGAGCCCATCTGTTAGCAATAATAAATCGCTGATTAATAATACTTCTATCTGTATCTATCTGATGGCAGGGAAGGATGAGGTCATAATAAGGATTACATTAAATACATTTTTACAATTTTCAGTCAGCATTAGTAGCCTATACATAAAATATATCTGAAACCATAAAGTAACTTGGAATCACAATGTTCTAGTGAAGCAGTTATCAATCTGCAGGTCAGAACTTTTCTGGGACTTTTTGTTTTTATCAGCAATTCAATTAATCAATGTACTAATTATCCAAGAACAATTTGCTGAGAGAGTGTTGACTTGTCTTTAACATTGATTTTAGGGGAAACTGGTATACGCCAACCAGGGGAAACCAAGTGACTACCAGCAACTGAACCAGACACTGGACTTAAGAGGAACCATCGCTATCACCAGATATGGGGGAGCAGGAAGAGCTGATAAAGTGAGTATGCCTACACATTGCACTAATTATTGAGGAAAAGTGGGGGGGGAGAAAGAGCAAAAAACAATCTGTTCAGGTGAGACAAAAAAGGGGGACTAGATAGATAGAT
The DNA here is from genome assembly GCF_964638095.1 of Poromitra crassiceps. NCBI lineage: Eukaryota > Metazoa > Chordata > Actinopteri > Beryciformes > Melamphaidae > Poromitra > Poromitra crassiceps. Next base: position 3,565,014 of record NC_139631.1, on the reverse strand, counting down.
AGATACAATACTATACTATACTATACTATAGATATATATATAGATAGATAGATAGATAGATAGATAGATAGATAGATAGATAGATAGATAGATAGATAGATAGATAGATAGATACAAATGTCTGCCATGTTTTCACTCATCCAGGCCATCAATGCAGCACCCTATGGCGTTATTGGTGTGCTGGTCTACACAGACCCCTTGGACATCAATGATGGCCTCATGTCCGATGTGAACGAGACGTACCCTCACTCCTGGTATCTGCCCCCCTCCGGTGTGGAGAGAGGCTCCTTCAACAGCCTTTATGGAGACATGCTCACACCCTACCTGGCTGCCAAGGGTAACCAGCCAACATCAGCTGAGCCTGGACATGTAGTGTCCAGATGTAGGCTGCTATAGCTAGCCTTTGTAGAAGTCCCTACTTTTTATTGTGTGCTTACTCGACTGCTGCTGCACTTTGACTCCGTCACCCTGTGAAAGGGGGCTTTTACAATGGCTACCAGTGTATATAGAATAGATACACATTAACATAAAACCTTAATCATCTAATTCTAACTAGGTGTGGAACATTTAACATTTATGTGAATTTGCAGGTAAAAAGCAGTGAATAGTGAAGAGTAATTGTATTTGTGTGTTGTTGTTGTTGTTGTTACTTATTTTGCAGAGGAAACCTATAGAATTCCTGTGGAGAACATCACAGGAATTCCTCCCATTCCAACCCAGCCAATTGGATTTGAGGATGCCTACGCATTGATCTGGTTTGTGGTTGCGATAACCCCGCTTATTGAATTGGTATGACCCAAAAATGGTTGCTGATGAATGAACTCTCCTGTTTTTGATTGGTGGTCACAGTGAGCTGGGTGGACAAGAGGCTCCAACTGACTGGCAGGGAGCATTCAACTGCACCTACAACTTTGGCGGACCTGGTTTCAAACCCACTTCTGCCTTCAACAACAGGTAGACTGTCCAAAGCAGAAATTACACAATATAACCATTTTAGCATGATTGTAAAATAAAACTTAATCTCTCATGCAACTGGATAGTACTGTAGATCGTTCCTTGTAGCTTCCAAAAGTAGAAAATAGAGGGGCCCTTGTCTATATGAGCTTGTGGATTTCTGTTCCAGTGATGTGAAACTGGACATCTACAACCATGAAGAAGTGAAGAACTCTTCTAATGTGATGGGAGTCATCCGAGGGAGCGTCGAGCCAGGTGAGATGTGACCACACCCACAGCCAAAATTCAGCCATCGGACAGTACTGTGTTTAAATGATCTATGTTTGAATGATCTAAATGTGTGTGTGTGTGTGTGTGTGTGTGTGTGTGTGTGTGTGTGTGTGTGTGTGTGTGTGTGTGTGTGTGTGTGTGTGTGTGTGTGTGTGTGTGTGTGTGTGTGTGTCTACATATAGACAGGTATGTGATCTATGGAAACCACAGGGACAGCTGGGTCCATGGTGCCATTGATCCAAGCAGCGGGACGTCGGTCATGTTGGAACTGACCAGGGTGCTGGGCATGATGGTCAAGCAGGGTGAGGAGAGCTCTGAGTGATTGACTGACTGACTGGCTGCTGACTGACTCAGATTCAGATTCAGATTCATTTATTTAAAGAATGGGACTTTACACATTAATGAACAGTACAGCCGTACAGTAAATATGCCAGGTTGTAGCCCAAGGGCTAGTTTCCACCTGTAGTCCCATGGCAGGTTGATGTAATCATGAAAGCGAAAGAAAAATTAATAATACAACAAAGATTAAAAGTACAGAAAGTTAGTAAAACCAAAAATGATTAAAACACACAATTAATAGTACCAAAAAAAATTAATAGTATAAAAGGTTAGTGAAACCTAAAATAAATAAAATAAATAAAACACACAGAGCATGCTGCAAAACATGGCAAATGATCTGTTAAGTATATTAATTGTGATCACATTGTTGGTTTGATCTGAGCCATATTTTCAACTGGCCTTTGAAGGTGGCGAGACTCGGGCATTCTCTAATCGAGGGAGGTAGATTATTCCAGAGAGTGCTTCCCATGAAGGATAGGGTCTTCTGACTAAAGGAAGTTTTTCTAAAGGGGACCTCACAGACCTTGTTCGTAATGGCCCGGGTGACACGGGTCGAGTTGGCGGTCGCACGATATTTGATAAAGTCAGCAAGAGGAGGCGGCGCCAGTCCATGTAGAACTTTGTATATTAGACAGGCAGAGGTGAAATTTCTAAAGTTCTCAAAACTTAGCATGCCATATTTACGTATGACATGGCAGTGGTGATGAGAAAAGGGTTTTTTATCTAGTATTTTCAGGGCTTTTTTATAAAGTAGTTCGGCTGGTTTGAGGATGGTTACTGACTGGCTGCTGACTGACTGACTGACTGTTCCTTTCTGTCGCAGGCAAATGGAGGCCTCGCAGGTCCATTATCTTTGGAAGTTGGGGAGCGGAGGAGTTTGGCCTCATTGGATCTGCAGAATACACTGAGGTGAGCCACAGCTGACTAGACACAAGCAACTCAACTATAAGTTTGTCGATTTGGACGTATAGTTGGTCTCTTGTCTGTAGCACTTGCACCCACAGACAATAATTGTCTCCCTAAGTCAGCGGTCAGTTGAAATGGCAACCTCGCTGAACTTAGCGCCAAACCTATCCTTTAAATGTAATGCTAAATGTTTATTTTATATTTGGACATATACTGTATTATATTTGGCTACCTACTGATACTCTCTTGCTCTTTACTTTCCCTCAGCAATATTTCGCCAAACTCAGTGAACGCACTGTTGCTTACATCAATGTGGATATCTCTGTGTTTGGTAAGAACTGCCTTCACTACTCACTAGTAAAAACTCTCAAACCAAATATTTATTGAAGAACAAGTACGTTAGCGCTTTCCGGGTGCTCAGGAGATGTTGAGTGGGTGGATATGCATGACTGAACTGAATTAAATTAACTCACACTTTACAAAAACACGACCTATATACATCAACATGCTGTGGTAGCACAGTTGTTGTAGGCCTAACCAGGGTTATTATAGTTTATAATAGCCTACTGCTATGTTTATATAGTTTTGAATTTTTATTTAAACTTCAGTTTCATTTGAGTTAGTTTACGGTGTGGGTTTTATAGTTTTACGTCACATTCAGGTGATGTCAGGTCATATACTCCGAGACAGAAAGGTTACACAGTATACATCACAACTAGGCCTAGCGATAGCCTAGTTCGAAAGCAATCTTTCGCTTCAGTGGGATTATAAATGTAAAAGCCATAGGTAACTGAATGCCATATCAATGTCTTTTAATTAAATGTGTACTTCATGGTTCATTTTGGGCTTTAGCCTATTGTTCAGATGTCTTACCTTCACATATACGACTCTGCTGTTCAGCCATGTTGAAAAGAACAATTATCAAGTTGCTGTGCAACTACAATCTCGATTTCTCTAACTTGATCATGCAACATAATGTGTTTATGTGGCACTTCCCGGATGAAAGCTTGTTCAGACCGTAAATCCGACACCACCTGAATGCATTAGTGTTTTTATTTATTTATTTTTATTATTATTATTATTATTACAAATATTTAGTTTTAGTTATTTGTATTTCTTTGTAACACTATACTCCATCCTTTAGCCAACGCCACGCTCAGAGCTTCAGCGATGCCCTCATTGCAGAATGTCATTTTCACAGCTGCTAAACAGGTGAGCCTTGATTTTGAACCCGAACACACCTGTCAGGTCACCACAGTGTTTCTCTGTCATTTCAAACAGACCAAAACTAGCTTCCTGAGTAGCACCACTATATGCAAAGCCACTATGCTGCTTATATAAAAAAAAGACCTCTCCTGTGTGCTTGAGTGATACTCCCTGCGTGATATACTTCCTGTCACATGACATTATGTTCGCTCTCCAGGTCAAAGCACCTGGGCTGGACTCCACATCTGTGTATGACAATTGGATCCGATATGCCAACAGAACCAGTGCTGCCGATGAAATTATTCCCAGGTAATGAACTACAGTTACAGTGATTCATTCAAGAACACTCTCATCATAGATTTAACCATTTATTGCATAAATGGAAATACAGTTTTGTTTGGCATTGAAGGCTCCGCTCTTTACAGAAGATGTTCTTCCCTGAGCATTTGCATTGCGGACTTGTGGGTCCTAATGAAACTTAACGTGTCCAGCTTTTCTCTTGTCCTTGTTACAGGATAGGATATCTGACAGGAGCAGGTAGCGATTACGCTGCCTTTGTCCATTACCTGGGGATCGCCTCAATGGACATCGCATACACATATGACAGGGTATGACATCTTCATAAACTCACTACCTGAGATGTTTGGAATATGTTGTTCGCAGACAAATTCTGATACATGCCTTTCTCTCTTTCTGTCTTTGTATAGGAGAGAACAATACGGTGTAAAACAAGTCATATTACAGGATGGAATTTGGCAGTTTGACAATTTCCTTGCGTATTGCCAACATACTTTTAGAGTATGACTTCTAAATCCACCAAGCAGAACTTGACCTTTTGTCATCTTCCACCTGAGGGGCGGTCAAAGCTCTGCAAATCTATTTTAAAAGTTGAAGTTTCCTTGATGTAAGAGCTTGGTGGACTTTATGTATACTGAGATGAAGAGTGGAAAAGGTTTTAAGTTGGAAAGTGACATTTTGCAGATTGAGATAATGTTCTCTCACATACAAGAAGAGAAAAAGTGAAGTACTGGTATCGGGGTTATGAAGACAGACCTAGTTAGTCAGTCATTTAATTCCTGTTATATCAACATTTTGTTTTCCACAGACAAAAACAAATGCCCGAATTTACCCTGCGTACCACACGGCCTACGACACCTTTGACTATTCCTCAAAGTTTATTGATCCCGGTGAGCAGTGATGGCCCTCTTGATATCACCTATCACACTTTCTTGTATTGAACTTCTTGTACAGCAGCAGCCACTGTTGAATTCCCCCTTCCTTTAAACCAGGGTTGTCAAACATATGGCCCAGGGGCCAGAACCGGCCCGCCAAAGGGTCCAATCTGGCCCAAAGGATGACTTTTGCAAAGTGTAAAAACTGCACTGAGAAGTCCTTCAGTCCTTCCAATGTGATGCACTTGTGAAGGCTAATAGGTACCAGCTCAGGAGCAAGATGAATATTAAGTAGCCTATTTATTTATATATATATATATATATATATATATATATATATATATATATATATATATATATATATATATATATATATATATATATATATATATATATAATTAAGCAATATAGCATGAGAGCCAGTGTGTTGTGGCAAATATATCCCGCTGATCAGCTGTTATCCCACGAGGCCGCAGGCCGAGTGGGATAACTGCTGATAACTGCTGAGCCGGTTTCCAAGTTTTATTTGCCGGTTTCCAAGTATGATAATATAATAATAATAATAATAATACTATAAGTCCGACTGGCATGGCATTCTGATAGAGTCAGTTGAAACACTACTGTAAGGCGGGACCTCTAGCAAGAAGATAGACTGCGGGTGATTTGATTGGATCGTTCTGGAGACTGAAGTTGACATTGGCCAATCCTGGCGCTTGCTGAGAAGCTGAGAGCTTTCTGCAAAGCCCGACACGCAGCTCGAGCGCAGCGCTGCATTCTCAGCGCTTGCTGAGAAGCTGAGAGCTTTCTGCAAAGCCCGACACCAACTAACGTTACGGGGTTAAATGCGGGGTTAACAGCCTTTTGCAAAGAAGACATTAGCCCGCGTCTATTCTTGTACAAAACATAATTTTCTGCTAAGTATTAGTAAGCGAAGATCGATTCACAAGGATCTGACAGCTGTCTCCGCCATTTTGTTTTTTCTACATTGTCATTTGAGGTAACCAAAGGCTTTTAGTAAGAGAGTTGCCCATGGCAACTCATAACCCATGGCCATGGGTTATGAGAGTGGGTTAGGGTATTTATACAATGGCTGTGAACCAATCAGATTGCTTGATTTGAGAGAGCCTTTTATAAATATATATAAATAATGGGGTCTCTTCCATTGGTAACTCCTTTAACTAATGTTGTTGTTTTAAGGCATTAGTGTAGTGACAATTATGGCAAGCAAGCACACAGTAAAAAGTGAGGCTTTTACAATGGCTACATCTGTATCTGTATCTGTCGCTACTTTACAGCTACACATTATGTTAGCCTCTCACCTGTATGTATAACATCTCTATCTACTGCCTCTTTCCCTCAGGGTTCGTCAGTCACCAAGCTGTTGCCAGAACAGCAGGGAATGTCCTGATTCGACTGGCCGACAGCCTGGTGCTGCCGTTCAACTGCAGTGACTATGCTGAGATTCTGGAGAGCTACCTCCAAAATGCACTGCTCCTCTACCAAGAGCAACTCACAGCTAACCGCATCTCCATGGGTAAGAGAGCCCCAACACACACTAATGCAAATCTAATGCAAGTAAGAGCACTATTTAGGTTCATCACCTCTGTTGAAATGGTGCAAATTTAGATGTATACTTAGATTTGGTCATTTTGGAGGGTTGTTTTGTCTCAAATACAGAATCGGATGTTTCATAATGAGAGAGGAAACCTTATTTTGCTGGTTTTTACCATGTTTTTTTACCTGTGTGTCGCCATCTTGGACCAAGCCAGCTGAAACAGGAGAATCTCTTGAGTAACTAATTACATTACTTCTGATTGGTTGAGCTGACCATAAGCTTGACGCTAGTGTTACAATGCTTCTGATTGGTGGAGCTGACTAGTCACTGTGTGGCAGGGAAATAATAATAATAATAATAATAATAATAATGATAATAATAATGATAATAATAATAATAATAATAATAATAATAATAATAATAATAATAATAATAATAATAATAATAACTTTATTTATCAATCAGATTTTGATACAAATGTAACTCAAAGTGCTTTACAGAGCAAAGACAGCATCAGGCAAATGATAAAATGACAGTCAAACAATAAAAACAGACCCCCCAATGAGAAGATTAAAAAGTTGTGTTTTTAAGCGACTTTTAAAAATGTCCACCGAGCCAGGCTCTGTAATGTACAGAGACAGGGCGTTCTATAGCCTAGGGGTCGACACACTAAAAGCAGCATGACGACCTTACGGAACACGGGGGTGGGGGGGGGGGAGGAATAACGGACAATCTGTGAAGTAGGGAGGAGCCAAAAGATGTAGTGGTTTAAAAACCAAGAAATGACTTTGAAAGCCCTGAATCAGTGTGCAGAGACGTGTCTTCAGGCTGCATGAAAGTCACAGGAGACGGGAGAGGGTGAAGTCTTTTCTGTCTCATTTCAGAACCACTGACACGTGCCGTCACCAAGTTTCGTTCTGCAGCCACTCAACTGGATCAGCTGATTCGAGGTTCAGACCTGGCAAATGAAACGTAGGAGAACACACACACACACAAGCGCACGCACACACACACATGCACACACACACACACACAAACACACACACACACACACACACACACACACACACACACACACACACACACACACACACACACACACACACTACACTTGTATATACACTCACATACAAGAATACACGTATAAACCAATGGTATAAACCCAAAAAGCCACCTCTGTTTCTTCTTAGACCACTGAAGGTCCGAAGGATCAACGACCAGCTCATGCTGCTGGACCGGGCTTTCTTAGACCCGCTGGCTTTCCCAGAGAAATATGGATTCAGGTAAAAAGACAATGATTTTAGTTCAAATGACTGTGTGTGAAACACCTTATAGGAGACACCTAGCTTCTGGAGGACTGAACTTAATGCTCTGTCTGAATCAGAACCACTTTTTTTTCTCACTGGCAAACAATAGGTGAGGGAAGTATGGCAGGCAGGGGTGATGTGGTCAGATCATTTAGTGCGGGTGATGATCCGGGCAGCTGAGTTCTGAATGATTCTGAATGGCCACACCACTGGCTGTGGGCTTTCAAGGTTTTAAGTGCTTGTATGAGTCTGGACAGACATGGATAGAGACTGCTGACTTGTTGGCGGAGGCATAGAACCGCGATGCAGTATTTCTAGTTTTCCCCCTGTGTCTCCCTCTCTCACATCTTTTTCTGGGTTTATTTATCTTTCGGACCCCTCTTCATTCCCTGGTCCAACTTTCACCTCTCTCCACTTGCTTGTGTTTCACCCAGACACGTCATCTGGGCCGGCAGCAGCAGCGGTACCTTCCCGGGTTTGGCCAATTCCTATGACCATGCCTACTCAACAGGACTGCGCACCGACTGGGAGAAGGTGCACCGCCAGCTGTCAATCCTGAGCCAGGCCATCGAGGGCGCCGCCCACACGCTGGAGGACGTCATATAGAGACAGTCGGATGAGGAAGGAGGGTTAGAGCCAGCACTCACTCAGGGAGATTGAAAAGTTAAGAAAAAATAAAAGACAGGGACCTCCAAATACTGAGCACTGATGGCACCCAGATAGCCTACACACACACACACACACACACACACACACACACACACACACACACACACACACACACACACACACACACACACACACACACACACACAAATAGTAGCCCAGCATACAATCTTTGTGATGCGTTCAGTCTCTGTCATAATATTGAAGTGTGAAGTATGAACATTATTTTCTTTAAAGCACATTTAAACTGTAATTGTAACAACTGCCTATAATTTCATTACGTTTATGTCCAACCTACTATTCAAATTAGCTTTCAGTTAATGGAGAATACCTGCCTAGAATGCAGGTCTTGTGATTTCCAATTTGCCAATTCATCTCTTTCACCGTATTACACAAAGAATAGGAGTACAGTGGGGACTGCCACACTGATAAAGTACCGAGTGGAACCAGCGGATTGGATTGCTCAAGCTAAGACTGGTAAAAGTATAATAACTATCATATTGCAGTATAGACTGCAACTTATTCCTAGTTCACAGCCTCCAGGGGCTCTGAGGACAGGCCAGCCTGCAGATGTTGCTCTGCCCACCAGGTGATATAGCCTGCATGTACAGTGAGCTGCAATACCGATATTTGCCACCAGGGGGCAGACAGCACATCGAGACCATAGATAGACCAACAGTCCCTGGCCTATACACATATTTTTCTTTAGGTTAGATACAGTAGGTGGAAATTATTTATTGCGGAAAAATATTAGTACTCTAATCCATTTCCCTTCCTATTCTGGCTCTCGTGTAAACAGCCCCCCCCCCCCCTCCTCTGGTTAAAGTTTACAGTATTAATCACAACCACCTGAGCCCTTAGAGCCGCTGTAGAACACACACACACACACACACACACACACACACACACACCCACACACACCCACACACACACACACACACACACACACCTCGAATACCTGAACCTGTGTTGGTTATATTTTTTCATTTGTTTATTTGCTCTCTATTTTCCCAGGGAACAGTAGCTCTTTTCAGTGCCACCTCACTTCACACTCATTCGATGAGACATTCACAACTGAGAGCTGTGCAGTTCAACCACCGTTTTCTTGTGTTGGCAACAGAGCAGCTTATGTACCATCTCAGCATATTGGGCGGTATAAGCTACACCCTATATATAGGCCTTGTTGTAACTAAATCTTTTGATGAGTTCAGGATTATGAGACATACTGTAATCTAATAATCCACGCATTTGGATTATATATGGATGATATCTTGCTGGCAGCTAATTCTACTGACATTGTATTGTGTATTGGCAAGAAGAAAATAAATCTTGAACACTTTAAAATGTTGATTGATGGTACTTCATGGGATGCTGTTTATAAGCAACCAGAATCAGATTTAGCCTGTTGAACTTTCTTTCTTAATCTCTATTTATATTCAACTCTGCTTTCAACACTTGTTTTCCACTTATGAAACCAGGCAGGAAAGCACCTAGAAATACCCAAACCATGGTTTACTCTGGGCCAAAAATAAACTATATAAATCTTTTATCAAGTACTCCTCTGAATTCTGCAAAGTACAAAAAGTATGAGAATAATTTCACCCATCTTTTTACTTTTTCGACTGTTGTTTGTTTCCTCCCTCTTGTTTCTGTTATATTGAAAATTTTCTACGATGATTGTTATTATTGGTTTTCTGTGGTAGAGACCCAAGTATAAGCCTAGATAGGGTTTCTACCTGCTCGTTTTGTCTGTTTACGTTTTTAAAAATGTGCAAATAAAGAAAGGAAGAAAGAAACAGTGCCTGGTTTTGTGGCTCAAATCTCTGTGTGCTTCTTGGTATTTTGAAGCCTTTATTGACCTGGGAATCATTTGCAGAGCATGTGTGCTCTTTTCAGCAACACCCAGCTTCACACTCACACAGTCACACGTTGATATTTGGAGAGCTGCCCAGTAAAACCACAGCCTCCTATTGTTGGCCAGTGAGCACTTTCACTGGTGCAGTGGGGAAGGGGGGAGCTGAGCGCCTGCAGGCACCAGGATACCTCCTCTTTCACTGGTGCAGTGGGGAAGGGGGGAGCCGAGCGCCTGCAGGCACCAGGATACCTCCTCTTTCACTGGTGCAGTGGGGAAGGGGGGAGCTGAGCGCCTGCAGGCACCAGGATACCTCCTCTTTCACTGGTGCAGTGGGGAAGGAGGGAGCTGAGTGCCTGCAGGCACCAGGATACCTCCTCTTTCACTGGTGCAGTGGGGAAGGGGGGAGCTGAGTGCCTGCCACCAGGGGGAGCCGAGCGCCCGGCACCAGGATACCTCCTTCAAAGTGATTAGTGAGGGAACAGCATGTCCCTTTCATTTCCACTCCCACACATCTTTCCCAGCCGGGCATCGAACCTGTGACATTTAGGTCTCAAGCTTGCTTGTCTAATCGCTGCCTCCAGTGTGTGTGTGTGTGTGTGTGTGTGTTTTGTGAGGAACTATTTTTGGTTTCTGAACACTGGCCAAACAATAGTGCTCTTAATTTGCTTTCATAAAATACATTTCAAATAAACAAGAAAGTCATAAACGCAAAGAGTCATCACCTCATTTGTACCAAAGAGCATACAACTAATCCAAAACAAGAACTGACACTAGCATTTACTGTAGATGGCTAGTTCTGCGTATGCACTTTACTTTATTATAGTTATTGTATGAGAATGATGATGAATTATGCCTACAGTATATATATTATTTGTTGTGACCTGATGTGTGCCAATGCTAGATGTTGGTCGCTGTACTGTAATGTTGCCCAATGTCTGTCATGTTTTGAACGTTGCTCATTTCATGCGCACGACAAATTCACTTTGGAGCAATAAAGGTTTCATTCATTCATTCATTCACACAATCAGAAATGTTGATGCTAGGTGTAAATAAATCTAATGTAAGCTTGATGGAAAATTACACCAGAACTAAATCAGTACATTCTAACTAACACACACGTCTGGTGCATCTCAAGCAACTACTGTAGTTACTAGGTCCTTCGATATCTGACAATTCAGAAAGTGATGCAACGATGTAAAAACAAAACAAAAAAAGACTTCACCAACAACAAACAGGTTCTACTCGCCAGTCGCAGAGTTTATTCTTTTAAATATACATAGACTTTCCCCGCCCTCCCATATTAAATACCCCACCACCCTCCCCACCCTCGCCTTCCCTCCCTCCTCACCTCACTCCCCCTCCCTTCTCTACACCCTCCCGCTGTCCTCCTCCCCCACTCTCCCTCCAGAGAGAAAGCTCGTCTGGCTGAAAAACACACTCTACTTTTGTGCAGCATATTGCTTATTAAGACATTTGCGAAAAACATAAATTAAAAAATACTACAGCTTGTTTATTTTATCTTTTGTTTTTTTTTGTTTTCATTTTCTGCTCCCATAGACTGTTCTGAACAGAATCTAAAAAGAAAGAGAGAAATAATAATTAAGCACAGTGTCCCTCAGTCTGGCTACATCAAATAAACTGGATTCCCCTGCTATTCATGACATGGTATGACCCTCCTGACTTGCCATAATATATATGCAGCGGTCCGTACCATGGTGGGTGAGATGGGAAGGAGGGAGAATTATTCATCTGTAGACTTCGATAAGAGTTTGTCCTGAGTTTGGTCAGTCGTCTCGGAGGCTCACGGGGGCGAGGGCCGAGGGTGTCAAATACCGCCGCTTTGTCACGCACCTTGTGCGTTGGATGTTAACGCACACGGTACCCTTGTGCGTCACCCTGGGCACGCTGACGCTAGTCACATGACCTCGATTTCTTGGAATCCAAGTGGAGAATTCGGAGAAACGAGGTTGCGGCAACGTAGGGAGGCGGGGAGGGAGGCTAGCTCACCTAGCCTTCCGGGAGGAAGGCGACCGCCTTGGGCTTCGCCCCCGGTCCTCGCCATGGAAGACTACTTCTTCCTGCAGGTAACCCATATATCCAAACCCTAACCCCCTACCAAAGTGGCTACCTTTGCCTAACCCTAACCCCCCCCCGCACCAAATATGTGCATCCAAACATGACGCACACGGGTACCGTGCGCGTTAACGTCCAGCGCACAAGGTGCGTGACAGACAGAGCAGTGGTATTTGATGCCCTCAGATTGAGAATGTGTTGGCATGTCAAACCCTAGACATAAGATTGGTTAATTCCGTTTTGAGCCCTCACTTCACTAGTGTTCCTGTGTCTCTGCTCATCTCCTCTCCACTGGTCAGAAAGTGTGTGTGTGTGTTTACTGTTCTCCCACAATGTGCATGCGCCGTTTGCGGCGGTCTTATTGAATCGCAGGCTGTGGAGTCTTGATTGGTCCGGCACTGGGGGTGAGGGAGGGGGGGGGGGGGTATGGTGTGGCAGAGGATACACCAGATCGGCAATACGTCATTTTGTAGGCAGCTGCTGGCGGCACATGTTCCCGCCCCCTTTTAGGGGGAAAACACAAGCCTCTCCCCGTTGACATCAATGTAAAATAGCACTACCAAAAAAAATTATAGAAAAATAACAGAATCAATCTCGTATATTAATGACCCCAAAACACCATGACATGACAATATATTACAACTCGTCTGGCCATAGAATGGGCAAGATACATGGTGTCTTGGGGTCATTACTAAACCAGATTGATTCTGTTATTTTTCTATCATTTTTTTTGGTAGTGCTATTTTTACATTGACGTCAATGGGGAGAGGCTTGTGTTTTGCCCCTAAAAGGGGGCGAGGCCTAATTGCCGATCTGATGTATTGCAGGTTGTGGGGTCTTGATTGGTCCAGCACTGGGGGGTGAGGGGGGGGGGGGGGGGGTGTGTGGCAGAGGATTGCAGGCAGAGTGAAGGACAGTGTGATACGGCACTAGAGGATCATTCAGGTGTTTTGAGTCACAAGGCATGCATGTTTTAACACTGAACTTAGAGAGTTGCCACCAGGAAGTGTTCAGTTGTGACGCATGTACTCATGTACTATGCTGTGCATGAATCGTGTCAGTCTGTTTTCGTTGTTTCCGAGTGTGTGTGTGTGTGTGTGTGTGTGTGTGCGTGCTTGTGCGTTTCTACAGATGAAGCCACTGTGAAAAGTCCCACTTTTGACTGCATATGTGCTGCTGGACAACTGCTGCTCTTGTATTCCATCGCAAATAGGAAGCGCTTCGGACAAAAACAATAAATAAATAAAAACAAGATTTGCTGTTTTACAGCGGTTGGAAGTTAGGAGGAGGAATGACCTGCTAACGAATTGGTTGAGCAACATTCAGAGTTTTCTTTGACAATACACATTTGGTTTTAATTGAATGGTGCAGGATACATGTAAATGCACAAAGGGGGGACTTCTAGAGTGACTACAGCTGTATTGTATGTGTACGGGTGTCTTGTGTGCATGATGTGTGTCAAGTCTTTTCAAGTTTTGTGTCCATCATTCTTAGCAGTCTGTGCCCCTCCCTCCTCCTTAGGAAACGGGGGAGGGGCTGCGTTGGCGTTGGGGTCAAAGGGTGAAGCACGGGGAGGGGGGGGGGGCGGCGTCACACGCGGGGGGAGTATTTAGGGTTTCTTGGCACCTCGGTGAAAGATTTCAGCTCATATGGGATCCCTGTGTCCACTTCGATGGATTTGCGGGAGAATAGCAGCCGGATATCATTGTGCAAGTAGATCTTCCCAGATTTGGAGCTCTGGAATCTGAAAGAGACAAAGAAAAAGTGTTGGCAAAAGACTTTTATCTAATAATTCCAGTGTATTAAGATGTGCATTATCCTATGGAAAATTATTGTACTCAAGTACAACTGGTGTTGGTACTTTTCAAGGCTGTAACAACATAACACAACACATTCTACTTCAATTGTGTTATAATAACACAAAGAGCACTTAAAGAGCATTATTGTAGCCTTCCGATACTTTTCCACGAGTCAATATACGGACTAATAAAGCCATCGTAAAATCTAGTGCCATCAAAACTTCAATTACAAAGACAAATGCAATCAGCTGAAAGCTGGACTATACCTGAGGTGTATCAGGTAGCAGAGAATCTTCTTCCTCTCCAGGGCTCCGCCTCCTGGGGTGTCCTCCCCTTTCCCCTCAACCCCCTCCTCTACAGGCACCAGGAAGATACGGTGGCGCAGGAAGGTCATGTGATTGACAGGCATGTCTCCGAAGTTGTAGGTCACCAGGAACATCTTCACCACAGTTTTGTTGGGATTAAATAAGGTCTGTAGACATATATACAGACAAAGAATTCAGTCAAGTCGGCAAATAAAAACTGCAAAAATCACACTGCTGGCAAAGAATTCAGTGAAGACGGCAAATCAAAACAGCAAAAATGATACTGCTGGCAAAGATTTTCAAATTAAATTCAAGTGTAAGAGATTATGTCTTGAGTGACGTCTGGCGGGAAAATTATAATCCTGCACACTGTTTTCGTACTTGCCTTGACAAGTACCTGACCTTAACAACATCAAAGTGTCGCATTTATCCTTCTTAAAATGTTGTGAGTAGAAGTAAGAGGCATGTGTGTCAGTTGTTTCCAGACATTTTATAGGCCTTCTCCTACACACCTGCAACCAACAACACTCAGGTGCACAGAGGACTGGGCCTGCATGATGCATTTTTTTTGGGGCGGGGGGGGGGGGGGCGATATTAAGGGAGTGATGATTTACATAATTATTTTCATTTTAATTGAAGAACATTAAATTGAATGGTGTGATTTTTGCGGGCATCTGTACCAAACAATGGTGTTTTCTTAAGTCTGTAGAATATGATGTGGTGGCCAGGACATCTCTGCAGACTGCAGCGTGACAGGATTTAATTTAAAATGTTATTTTGACACACATTTTGCATTTAACAAATATTGTGCCTTCTTGCGATTTGAAAATTGCAGTAGGATCTCAATTAAATTTGGATGAATATTGCAGCCCTACAGAGGTCTAGATTAGAGATAGAGAAGTACAGAGCATGAGTTGGAGATGTGGAGAGGAGAGAAAAGACGAGCTCACCACTTGAATGGTCCCTGCTTTGGGTATGCTGTATCCTTTTTTTCCAAGAGGCTCGAGGGAAATCACCCCCTACGAGAGAGAGAGACAGAGAGAGAGAGAGAGAGAGAGAGAGAGAGAGAGAGACCGAGAGAGACAGACAGACCGACAGACCGAGAGAGAGACAGAGAGAGAGACAGAGAGAGAGAGAGACACAGACAGACAGACCGAGAGAGAGAGAGGAAGAGAGATTAAAATCAGATTAAAACATCCTGAATCACTGTAACAACAAAATCACACTTATTCCTTAGTGAATTTACACTGACGTGGATGAGGTGCAGTGTTCTACATCAGGATCCGATCCCTTTAATATACTGTATGTCTATGTGTGTATTGTGTAAAAATGTATTGAGAAACGGATCCAGAAGGTGGTTTTACAACAGTAAAAGGTAGTATTAGTAGTATTATAACAAACCTTTTCTTCTTCTTTCTTAACTTTGATTAACTGATGAAGGGTTTAGTTCACACATGTAAAATCATTGCATAAGTGCAATAGAGGGTTGCCACTCTTTTGTAATGATACATTTCAAGGACTTTTTAAGCACTTTTCAAGGACAAATTCTTTCAAAATTATGGGCCAATAATTCACAGGGATGTTCACGAGTGCCAAACGTGATAAAGGAAAATTGTGGGTTACCGGGCGACCAGCCGCATATTTGAGCTAAGAATATCCACGAGAGAGCACAACAGCCAATGACACCGTCACAGACATCACTCAGCAAATAGCTGTATGCTTGTTAGCCGATGCGGAAAGTGATGCTGTAGATAGGAAGAAAAGGTAAGCTTGGCTCGGCACTATAAAAATGGTATCATAGGTGAATTTTGAGATGATGGAGCGCACAAGGCTCAAATCATAGAGATTCCAGTAGGCTAAAATCAAAGCACTTTTAAGGACCTCTTCATAAATTCAAGCACTTTCAAATACTTTCCAGACCAGTGGCAACCCTGATAATACATGTAAAGGATAAAGAACTTGCAAAATTTCCAATGCAATGCATCTGCAGCAAACTAATGCAGTGGTAAATACATGTAAAATATACATAGGTAGTGTATATTGTAGTGTAGTGTACAGAGGACAGACAAAATAACAAACACCAAATGACAGAGGACTGACTGAAATAACTACATCACAAAAAGACAGCTTATTATGTTGAATGCTAATTGGCAGTGTCATCACGTTTATATTATGTGGGTTTTCAAAGCAACATGAGACAACTAAGTTTCACAGAGTCAAAACAGCCGCTTCCCAAATTGCAGGTCCATCTCAGACACATGTATACACAATTGTACGACGTGGCAAGAAGAGCAGTTCGAAAATCCTACGCCAAACATCTAGAGACGGCATTGGCAAAAAGGAGCAGTGGTTGCAAGCAGAAGCAGCAGAAAACTACAGCCTCAAAAATGACCACAGAATCTATTTATCTACCAATCTTATTATAATTAGATAAGTGTCCGTACGTGTGTGTGTGTGTGTGTGAGCAGAATTCTGGCTGGCTACGGCTATGCCGCTTTACGTGCGATCTACTAATATGAGAAGTGTCTGTGTGTGTGTGTGTGTGTGTGTGTGTGTGTGTGTGTGTGTGTGTGTGTGTGTGTGTATCAGAGATGGGGACTTGGACTTGAGACTTGGACTTGAGTCGCACTTAAGTCACACACACGGTGACTTGAGACTTGACTGGAGACTCGTCCTCAAAGACTTGAGACTTGACTTTGACTTGAAGGTTTGGGACTTGTGAACAATCTTTATTTTTCTTTATTTTATCTTTTATTTGTTTGGTGCATTAACATTAAAGAAATGTCTACTAATGTCATCTAATCATTGCTGCTACTGTATTCTAATAGATAAGGAGTGAGGATAATACAGTACCGGTACATGCTTTGAATTCCTTAGTTTTAGCTATGCAGTGTTCTAAACAGACTGGATGGCATGCAGCAGATGATAGAACGCTCATCCATAGGGACTTGAGACTTGACTTGCCCCTCAAAGACTTGAGACTTGACTTGGACTTGCAAAAAATGACTTGTGAGCATCTCTGGTGTGTATGTGTATCCTACCTAGGCAAAGCATCTACACATAAACGGAGACAAAACCACATCCACACAGACTGACCAGGAAGGGAGAGGGGGCGCTGTGCTCTGAGATGTCGTAGTAGGTAACCTGGACAGGCAGGGTGGCGTGCTGCGGGCAGTAGGAGCCGCTGGCACCGATCTCCGCCGTGAAGCCTTCGATCTGGCCCGACGGGGAGAAACGGCCTTTCAGCATGGACTCCTGGAGGAGAGAGGCCACAGTCAAACCAGAGCCTGTTCAACTCTAACAGGAGAACACCCCGCCTTGCCTGGGAACTCCTGGAAACAACCTAAAATTCCATATTGAATGTATTTATTTTCATTGAAAGCAAAGCAGTGTTGAACACAGCATCTAAACACACCTGGCCAAAAGTGACACTGCGAGCAATGGGAAGTATATTTTGGAGGCATCATATCGTGACGAGCCGAGTGACATTGTTACAACTTTACTTAACATCAATACCATCGTATCTGCACAATATTATATATCTACACAATATTACTGTGTAGGTACTTGCTGTGCCAGTACACACCTTAGTAAGTACTTTATGTATTGGAGATATTTTCATCAAGTACCAAAATACTGTAATACTGTAATATAATTTCCTGGCACCGTGGCTCCTGCATTACATCACTGGTTTGATGGAGAAGCTAAGTAGGTCTGGCTGTGATGGGAGAGACCATCTGGTGCTGGAAGTGGTGTTGGAGGACCAGTAGGAGGTGCCCTTCCCTCTGGTCTCATGAATAATCTCCCCAATGACCCAGGGCAGAGACAGAGACACTGTCCTGTGAGTGAGCACCGTCCTTCGGATGAGACGTTAAACTGAGGTCCCTAACTCTCTGTCTGTGTTCAATAAAGGGAGGGCTTGTTTTAAAAGGAGGCTCAGATCCCATCTTCACTCACAATGATGTTTGTAACTTCACTTTCTCTTCTCTGTTTTCTAATGTATAGAGTAGTACGCACAATATATTAATATTTGGGTTTGGCCAGCTAGAGGGCTAGCTGACCACGCTATTGTCTGTCTTAGCTTAGATTTGCTTTTTATTCTCTCTTCTGTTCTTTTACCTTGTGTTTTTGTATTTTAATTATTGTCTATCATGTAATGTGTTTTTGTCTTTGACCCCAGGAAGACTAGCTGTCGTCCAGGCAGCATCTAATGGGGATCCTTTTTAATAAATAAATAAACAAATAAAGATCCCATCGGCACTTTTCGCAAGAGTCCCGGTGTGCTGGCTAAATTCCCACACAGGCCTTGCTTCTAATCATCCCTCTTTATCTAACTGGCACATTCAGTCCTCAACTCTCCACCGCGATACTGTAGCTGATGTGTGCTGAGCGTTCTGGCGCAATCTGGCTGCCTGTGCATCAGCCAGGTGGATGCTGCTACACACACATTGGTGGTGGATGAGTTGAGTCGTCGTCAGTTGCTGGCACTGAACTCCTATGTTATTTGTTAAATGTTGAAATAACTTCTGGTGCTCTGGTCGCTAAAAAATAAAAGCTGTCACCACTGGAAGGAACTGTGTCCTTTTCATTGAAGATATTGAGGGAAAAAGAAGCCAATCACTGTCAAGACATGTTCCTGGTGGACACTTTAACCTAAATGATCTGGATGTTAGTTTTGTACCTCAAAGTTGCCCAGTAGTGATCTGCTGATGGAAGATGACGGCCAACTGGAACGTGTGGAACGACCGGAGTCTGTGTGTCTTCCGCTGCGCAGCTGGCGACTGCTCAAAACCACAAACGCACACAAAAACAGCAAAATTTGTCTTAGAACTTAACCAACACTGTACGTCACACGGCGCTGTCTCAGTAGAAGTCCAGACAGAAGAGCCTTTAATTCAGTCCAACATAAAAACCTACCTAACAATTCACTGCAGGGAAGTAAACAAACAGATTTGTTTACTTCCCTGCAGTCTGTCGACAGAATGCCATGGTAGTGCCCTGTGTGCGCATACCCATCCACACATCTGCACGCACACACAAACTCTGGCCCCGCCCACTTTCTGGAGTTTGTAATGTACTTGCGCTATCTCGTTCTTTTTACCAATTTTTTTCAATTATCAGTTGTTTTAATCTGTACTTAAGAAGAAGATAGTAGTGTGGGAAAAGTAGTTTTAGACTTAGACAAGAGTCTAACAAGTTGTGTGGTGATGGACTCACCTTTTCAACCGCAGCCCACTTTTCAGCCTCCTCCCTGATCTAGTGCAGTCTGTAGCACTCTGAAGACAGAAAGAAAAAACAATAATAATAAAAAAAAACAGTTTCCTCCATACAAATGTCTTCCACATCACTTGGCTACTCACAGAACATCTGTACAGGAAACACTGAGAAATGTAAATTGCTTGAAACTAATCCAAATATAATTATCTGCTGTGCTTACTCAGGAAATGATGACATACCGTATTGAAATAATATGGACCTTATATGGACATGGGTGTGTGTCGGTGTGCATGTGTGAGGCTGCAGATGTCAAGAGAGAAACTTGTATGTATGTAACTGTGTACGTCAGGTATCTCCTCTTACTTACTCTGCACTGAATGCTGGACGTTCCCTCATGCACACACACATTCCCCATTTCCAGGCCGCCGCTCATAGTAAAGGCCACCCAGCTGTCGGGTGGCCCGTCGTTAGCTAGCTCTGCCCTCACGGCTAACTTCGCCCTCGCGGTTAGCTCGGCGGTACTAGCTAACCCTCGGTCACGCGGGCCCTCCACAGAGCGCGGAGCTCTTTGTCAGCTCGGCCGAGCCTCATCGTCGCCGTCGCTCAAAGTCACAGAGGCCATCTTAGAATATCCTCCTCGTCTTCCTTTTCCACGTCTTTTGAAAATCTCTTCTCACCTTTAATTTCCTGTTTATTTCACGGTACGTTGCTCCTTCACTGTCCTCTCTATCCCCGCTTTGTTTTCTTGTCTTTTCCTCAGCTCTACCCGTTTCTGTCTGTGCCTCCCTCACATGTACACTAACATCTAGTCACAGTGATCCCTACACTAGATGAAACCTATGGACCCCCTTTGTCACCCCCCCTCCCACACACACACACACACACACACACACGCAGCTCTTTCTGGCTTCCCTGTATTCAGATATGGCTAATTCACTTCCAGAACCATTTTTAGGCAGGGGGTGGTGTGTGTGTGTGTGTGTGTGTGTGTGTGTGTGTGTGTGTGTGTGTGTGTGTGTGAGTGTGTGTGTGTGAGAGAGAGAGAGAGAGAGAGAGAGAGAGAGACATAGCACACTCATGGGAGGTAACAATGGATGCTCCCTCAATGGGCTTTATTCTGGAGCTACTCAGCCTGTTCCAGCATGCGGTGGTAATGAGCGCGCCATCACTTCATTCTTTCACTTTTACTCTTTCTCCATCTCTCTTTCTCTTCGTCTATCCCTCGCTACTCCTCCATGACTGTCAAGGCTCCCTGATGGCTTCCGTATTTTCTATTCAAAGTATTTCATGTTCTATGCATTATGAATGATAGCAGGGGAGAGAGAAATGGAGCAGTTACTGTGTTTTCAATCTGGGCACCCAGAGTCGATCAGTCGGACGACTAATATGACTCTGGGACAGACGGCCCATATTTCGGGGTTTGCGCTGTAGAGCGTCATCGTTTACAGTCCGACGATGTCTCATAATGTAGCCGGTGCAGACATTTAGCCTGTGTGTGTGTGTGTGTGTGTGTGTGTGTGTGTGTGTGTGTGTGTGTGCTGACCTTAGGCCGGTCCCGTGCAGAGGGCAGCAGGTGGTTCCAGTAAGGGGCGGCCTTAGAGTCTGTGCTGCGACAGGAGGCCAGGCCCAGCCCTGGGGCCAGCAGTGCCAGCCGGCTCCTCTTGGAGGTGGAGGGTCCCTCGTCCTCTGAGCACGACTCCCCCGTGTCGCTGGGGGAGAGCAGCTTCTTCTTGGCCGCGCAGTGGCCTCCGGAGGATGAGCGGAGCCCGTTACTGCTGGGTGGGGTCTTCTCCCAGGAGGGCAGGCCATTGGAGGAGGAGGAAGAGGAGGCAACCTGGGTGGCACTTCGCTCAGGCGGGGAGGATTCCAGCCCAGCTTCCCACTCGGTGGCCTCTCCCGGCTCCTGGAGCTCTGTGTGGTGTGGGGGTGAGAAGGGGCCAGGGGAGCTGGCGGGACTGGCGGGGCTGGGAGTCTCGTACGTAGACGTCTCGTACGTGTAGGAGCCAGGCTGACCTGCAGATGAGCCGTTGCCACAGCTCTCATTTCCAGGGCTGCCCAGTGAGTAGGTGGGTGTGCGCCCCCCGTTAGATGGCTCGATCTTGGGTGAGGCGCTCAAGGAGTGTCCCTGGTCGCAGAGATGCCCGTGTGGGTCGCACATCGGGGGTGATTTCGGAGAGAGTGGCGCAAACACGTCTGGAATGGGCCTGTCGTGGTTGTGCTGGGCGGGGCGTCGGGAGGGGGTGTGGCTAGGGGAGAGGGGTGGAGACCTGGGTGACAGCCCCCCATCGGAGTCTCTGTGCTCCATCAGTGTGCAAGAGTAGACAGAACCCGCCCCACTGGAGCTTGTCCCAACACCTGGGGCAGGGCCTGGCCCACATAGCACCCCGCCCTCCAGCATCTCACTGTCTATAGAGTCCCCCAGGTGGGGGCGCTTGTGAGTCAACTGGGGCTCCTCCAGCCCCCTCTTCACCCCCAGCCGCACAGGCCTCTGTTGCGCCTCGGTGTGGGGGTCTGTGGGGGTGGAGAAACCCCCCAACTGGGAGAAGATGGAGAGCTGGTAGACCTTCTGGAGCCGCAGCTCCTCTTGGCCGAAGGGCCTGGGGGCCCCAGGTCTGATACCAGGGTCTAGGCCTTGTGTTGGGGCTGTAGGAGGAGGCAGGTCGCCCTCGTGGGCTGGAAGCTCTAGCGGAGCCTCTTTGCGGGCTAACTCCACGTGAATGTGCCGCATGGTTTCTATCGGTTGTGAGCAAAAGAGTCTCAACTAACTTCTATGTCGGTCAAGTAGGTCCTAGAAAGTTCCAGGAGGCAGAGCAAGACGTTCCAGAGGAATAGGAAGGTCCTATAGTTCCTGCTGTGATGCTGTCATGCAGTGTGAATCAGGAAGATGAGCCTCACAGCACCTGAGAGAAACAATATGTTACGATTCATGACAGACAGATACACTCTACTAGTCGGGCAACATAACATCCACAAGTCAAATAACATACCATACTAAGCTATAATGATATGAGAAAATTAGACCAAATTTTTTACAGTACTCAAATTTAGGAATTTAGCAAAAGCAGTTTAGATGAGATACAGTTCTAATTTGTCTCATGAACTGTGATCTATTGTGGCTTAATCAGACTATACCCAAGAACAGCATCTCACCTCTGTGACCATCCAATTCTGCCCGTCTGGCCACTCCACATTTGGCACAACATCTGGAAGTTGTGTCCAAAATGGTCTACCACATGAATCCATCTGTCTCCATGGCAACTGCAAGAGGATGGCACCCGCATCCCCAGATAGGTAAACAGGAAATGGTCAGAGACTCCAGAAGAAGTGGGATTGGAAGGGATGGGCTCAGGAACTACTGTATGGCCAGGCGAGAAAGGAGGCAAAGATTAGGTGGTGTGTCAGTGAAAATCCTATATATAGTTAATATTAAGTATTAAGTATATTTAAATGCTTTATATTGCAAGAGATTTGGAGACGTACTATGGAAGAAATCTGGCTTTTAAATGCATGCTTGCTGAACTACAGCGACACTTTGGCTTCATCTCCCAGAGGAATGTTTCAAACATCAGAAGTTACAAGAAATGGTTTCACAAACTAATTGGTTGAGACATTGAATGTTGCATTACATGTTAGTTTGGTTAACATTAAATCAATATTATCTGCAACATTAATGCAGTATAGATGCATATTCATAGTATTCTGTTATGTCTCCACACGGCCATCTTGGTAGGAATATAACAGGTGTTTGTAATTCATGAACAGCAGTGATAAAAATCAAATGACAATCACAGCCAATGGGCTAGTGTGTATTGTAAAGCGCCATATTGGTGGAAAATGCATGTGACAGCATTGGAACACCATGAATAGATCTATGATTTATGCCAAGGCTGTGGATTGACCGCTATCAATTTATCGCCGGGAAGGCTAAAAACCTGAGCCAATTCTCTTCAATTCTCTTCTTACCAAAGGGGCGGAGTGTCAGTGATGTGTGAGGCTCCTCAGAGGAAGTGCTTCCGACGAGGAACAGGAAGTGACTCTACTGGGGCTCCCCCTGTGATTGGCTGATGGCCAGATACGCCCTCCCTGGTCACCTGGGCGTGGGGAGCGACATGGCGGTGACATCATGACAGGGACATTCCACTCAGAAAAACCCTGGAGAGCGAGCGGGAGAGACACCAAAGTAAATCAATTGACAGATCCCATCATCCCCTTTCGCCTTACTGGAATGAGACGGCTCTTCCTAGGAGAGGCATGAGGACGCGCGCACACACACACACACACACACACACACACACACGCGCGCATGCACGCACGCACGCGCACACACACACACACACACACACACACACACACACACACACACACACACACACACACACACTCAAAAACAGCCATAAGACACACATACATCCACACTCACAAATACATAAATGTATACACACTCATAGACAGACATGCAGGCGCGCATGCACACACACACACACGCACACACACACACACACACACACACACACACACACACACACACACACACACACACACACAGAGCTAAACAGACACAGACACATACACACACATTGTGTAAACACTCACAGAGCAAGTTAGGAAGTCAATATTTAAGTCCATTAGGGAACTTGAGAAGAACAAACAACACACAAAGACAAATCAATCACAATGATCAATGCCTGTATTATTGACATACTCAACAGGACAGTTACTACCCTGCATTTCCCCCCATCCAAGCTGCATCCCATTTGGAGCGCAACGATCAACAACACTGCGAATGAGTACAGAGCTAGGGAGCAAACATAGAGGATTTAACTTGAAGTGTAAAGAGTTGAATATATCCAGTGCTGACATGGCCCTTAAAGTTGCGCTAGGTCAAGAGTAGCGGGCCACTTCCCGACCCACTTGGACCAGAACTTGGGAATGCAGAGAGGGGGGAAGTCGCAGTGAGCTGGCGCCATGGCAACCAGCAGTCCAAGGATAACAGCTCCTTTGTGCTTGGCCACAAAGAAAGAGAAGCAGAAAGGAAGGGGGGGGGGGGGGGGGGGCGGGGGGCTTTGGTTGGGAAGCAGGGGAGGGAGGCTCTAAAGATGCTCGTCCAAGAAAATATCTTTAAACACAACAAAATGGCCGTCCCCCAGAAGGTCTACATGTCCCCCAGAAGGTCTGCATAGGCAGGCGTGATGTCAACACTAATTAAGCCTGCGATATAGGTCTCCAATGATGCCAATATTTTCTCTGTCTCTAGATGGTAAAAGGTAGTTTCATCCTAACACTGGACTAGCGATGTTAATTAAGTAGTGGTTCTCAACCTTTTCAGCCTGCAGCTTTCTGCAATTTCTCAGAATAATGTGTTATTTCATTGACTAATTTAGAATAGTTTGTTATTATGTGTTCTCAAGGCACTTGACTTGCACCCATTTCCATTGGCTGCTTGTAATGTGATCGAGGCATTCAATTTTATTCTAATATCCTCATTGCATGTCCATCTGAATAACTGCATCAATTAAAAACCTAAAATATGAAATACATTAAAAAGGCCGCTAGAGTGTTGCTGGATGTTGTGTATGTTATTTTAATGTGTCTGTGTCCTCATGTACTGTGCTGTACAACAAATTGCCTCCTTGGAGGACATTAACGTTTTCTACTACTACTACTGGCACTGGACTACTGACCTCATGTATTTCAATTAATATAAGGATGAAGGAACTCAAGTTTGTTCATAGCTAGGCCTACATTACAGCAAGCTTCAGTTTCATCATTTCCTTGTAACAGTGCTGCTGACGCAAACGACGATCCATAACATACTGAGACATGACCACATGAGTGAGGAAAGAACTAGCGAGAGAAGCAAAGCTAAATCAACACGGTTGGTTATTATAGATACAATTCCCACTTGAGTCACCCACATTGCAAATGTATGTACTGATAGAACTTTAAGTAAAATCCAGCAAAGGTTAGGCTATAATGATCAAGTTGAAGTAAGGGATATTATTATGATGACGAAGACGACGACGATGACGAAGATGACGATATTGCAGGTTTTATTATTCTAGGATGCCGATCAACACCGGGTAAAGGGACTCCCGATGAAAATTTGCCTTCTGGCTAACTCGGGTACATTTACATTGTTGAATGTTGATTAATGTCCATTGTCCTTTTACAAATAAATAAATTGATTGATTGATTGATTGATTGATTGATTGATTGATTGATTTTAAATCTTGAACTTGAACAGGGAAAGAGGAGGGAAGAGGAGAAAGACAGAGAGACATAAAAAGAGAGCCAGAGTGACGCTACATGACCACACACTATATAACCTGACAATATACGTATACGAGCGCAACACAATAGCCTATCATCATTCAACCATGATTTCCTACCACTACATACAAAAACTCAAAGAAAGAGGAGTGATATGTGATCTATGAGAACCAAACCCTTTGTCACCTGTAATTACTCTCATGGTATAATGTTCCCTATGTCGTTTCACACCACTACCTTTGGGAGACCGAGGTAATCCACAAACCAACACATGAAGATAAGCTGCACCCACTACCCACCCAAAACACACACACACACACACACACACACACACACACACACACACACACACACACAACCTACCCAAAACACACACACACACACACACACACACACACACACACACACACACACACACACACACACACACACAATTGCATTGACAATAGTAATTTCGAGTCAAATTCCAAAGACAGGCCTGCATGTCTTGTATGTGTTAAATTGACACAAAACAAGCGATCGCCTTTCTGTCCCCCATAGAGAACAGGTGGAGCGGGGTCTCCAGGGCCCGCGCCCAGGAGCAGTCACAGGGAGTGGGGTCTACATGGGCTGGTGCCCAGGAGCAGTCACAGGGAGTGGGGTCTACATGGGCTGGTGCCCAGGAGCAGTCACAGGGAGTGGGGTCTCCAGGGCCCGCGCCCAGGAGCAGTCACAGGGAGTGGGGTCTACATGGGCTGGTGCCCAGGAGCAGTCACAGGGAGTGGGGTCTCCTGGGTGCGGGCCAGGAGTAGTCAAAGGGAGTGGGGTCTCCTGGGTGCGGGCCAGGAGCAGTCACAGGGAGTGGGGTCTCCTGGGTGCGGGCCAGGAGTAGTCAAAGGGAGTGGGGTCTCCTGGGTGCGGGCCAGGAGCAGTCACAGGGAGTGGGGTCTCCAGGCCCCACGCCCAGGAACAGTCACAGGGAGTGGGGTCTCCAGGCCCCACGCCCAGGAACAGTCACAGGGAGTGGGGTCTCTTGGGCGCGGGCCCAGGAGCAGTCACAGGGAGTGGGGTCTCCTGGGCGTGGGCCAGGAGCAGTCAGGGAGTGGGGTCTCCTGGGCCCGCGCCCAGGAGCAGTCACAGGGAGTGGGGTCTCCTGGGCGTGGGCCAGGAGCAGTCAGGGAGTGGGGTCTCCAGGAGCAGTCACAGGGAGTGGGGTGTCCAGGGCCCGCGCCCAGGAGCAGTCACAGGGAGTGGGGTCTCTTGGGCGTGGGCCAGGAGCAGTCACAGGGAGTGGGGTCTCCTGGGCGCGGGCCAGGAGCAGTCACAGGGAGTGGGGTCTCTTGGGCGCGGGCCCAGGAACAGTCACAGGGAGTGGGGTCTCTTGGGCGCGGGCCCAGGAACAGTCACAGGGAGTGGGGTCTCTTGGGCGCGGGCCCAGGAACAGTCACAGGGAGTGGGGTCTCCTGGGCGCGGGCCAGGAGCAGTCACAGGGAGTGGGGTCTCTTGGGCGCGGGCCAGGAGCAGTCACAGGGAGTGGGGTCTCCTGGGCGCAGGCCCAGGAACAGTCACAGGGAGTGGGGGATGGGGAAGAATGAGAAATGAGCCAGCAATGAGTATTTATAGTCGTTCCCCAAGGCAGGCAGAGCTCACTGGGAGCACCCAATGGCTCTGCCGCAGGTCCCATTTAATTTCTGACCTTATTTTGAACTAGCTGAGCCGGAGGCTGGCAGAAGGCCTTTTCAGGCTCGATCCAGGAGGCTGCAGAGCAGGGGGAGCGTTCTGGGTTCTGCCCAGGGAAGACTTCAGGTTGGTGGGGGTGTGTGTCCACTCAGACTCACCCCTCCCCTAGAACTGTGGCTCCATTACTCTACCACCGCATATAGCTGTGGTTCAACGCCCCAAAACAAAAATGATGCCTACTATACTTTGACACTCTGAACTGCATGTGTTCATGCTCTGCTCTGGGCTGTTCTGTCAATCTGCCCTATTTGTACAATCTGATATGCAATACACACCGAAATGAAAAGAAGCCATCTGTAAATCCAGTAATGTTCATAGTCTACTTACATTTGCATGCCTTCTTATTCATGTCCTTATTGCCTAACAACCAACCTCTTTGCTGCAGAAATGGGCCAATTTCCCCATCGGGGTAAATAAATTCTATCTAAATTATATTTTAATATTTTCCATTTTCAGGCTTGATTTATTATTAGACGAGGTCTAATTCAGTCCGTTTTCATTTCATTACCCTGAAACATCATCGTGCATCTTCCAGGCCATCACTGGCAGGCCAGGTGCAATAACATCTGGAGGCTCTCTGGAAATGGACCAGCAAGCAATCATATACAAAGAGAAAGAGTGAGAGAGAGACAGAGAGAGAGAGAGAGAGAGAGAGAGAGAGGGGGGGAGGGAGAGAGAGAGAGAGAGAGAGAGGGAGAGAGGAAGAGAGGCAGAGAGAGAGAGGGGGGGGGGGAGAGAGGCAGTGAGAGAATGAGGGGAACCAAGAGAGATGACTGCCCCAGCAAAAACACCTTGAGGAAGCTTAGAAACAAAGCAAAGGCAGGTGGAGCTTCCCACTACAGCACCAGGACCAACTCAGGGTGTGAAATATATTTTTCTCGAGTCCATCAAACCTAACCCGACATGCCAGATGGTTTGTTTTCACATAACCATCCGGGAACGAGTTACCACTGAGTTACAGCACGTCAAGAGACCCAGAGGTGTTCGATTTCACCGTCATGAGAGAGATGGCTGGAGGCAACACAAACACAGAGGCCAACACACACACACACACACACACACACACACACACACACACACACACACACACACACACACACACAAGGAAGTTTCACTGAATAGCCTCTAGCCTTATATGACTGAGACACTCGTCAGTCATGTATCTAATTTTCAACATAATTGGAGTGTTGGTGTGTTAAGCAAAAGATTGTTTGGCCAAATCTACCCTTAAGACATCATTGTGGCTCAGTCGTGAAAACACACACACACACACACACACACACACACACACACACACACACACACACACACACACCTGTCTTTAGGAGACATGTTGATGACCTCGAGACTATCGCTCAGTGAATTAATGCAGGTGAAGGAGACAGAGTTCACAGCCTACGTAAACCCTCAGGAAATAGTTTGGCCTGTGTACATTCATCACAGTCCAGATGGTGCGTGCATGTGTGCGCATACAGTACAATACACACGTCCAAAACATTCAGCGTTCAAGCCACTGTCTCGGTCTCTCTTTTAGCAGTCATAGCAAACTCCTTCAGTATAGACCTTATTCGCTAACCCCGGACAGCGCCATATTGTTGACATACCGTCCTGCAGCTGACAACTATAGTAACGGCCTTATTGTCGTCTCTGTTCCGTTACAAAATAGCGATAGTGATGAAAGCAATAAAAAACCCAGAGTTGTTGTTGTTTGTATGCTGCCGTTAATGCCTGTAATAATAAACAAAAGAAAAAACGAGGTGAACAGACTTTGCTGTGAGGAGCTGTCAGAAAGTTTCACCTGTCTCTCCTAACTATCCACACATCTCCTGTGCTGCTGACGTATCCCCAGTCTCGCTCCCTTCACGTCTGTGGACGGTAGAGATAGAAACAAACCACGGGGACTTTATTGCTGTCATTACTACGGCCAGGCCTAACGCAGGTCACCATCCGAACACAATTGGAACGATACAGGTAACGCTAACGGCGGCTAGCTTCCTATAAACGCTGCTCTCACATAGGTTGTCACTTAAAGCTGCAGCGCTATGTGGAGAAAATGGCGGCGGTGGGCGTGCCCGTACGTGAGTGACGTCAATCGAATAAGGTCTATACAGAAACCTTGACACATCAAACATACCAACAATGGAGGACTATACAGTAGCAAACCTGATCACAAGGACCCTAATAGCTTTAACAGCCTCAGAAGTGCAACAAATGTAGCCATTATAAGTCACATTATTTACAATGTGTTGCAAACTTTAACATAGTAAAAAACAAAAACATGTGAAACTTTTTCTACCCTTTGGGCAGTACTGTGATGATGTAAGACTTTGAATCCGTTCCCGAGGTCCAGCTGGGTCAGGTCACATGAGGAGTTTACATACCTCACATGCTAATTGGACACACCCTCTTTTCAGTACAATGTGAGTTTGGACCTAAGACACGGGCCTGGTGATCCTCATCCAAATAAGGCAGATTGTGACTTCTGAAGTGTTGACTGTTTTGATAACGAAAAGAAAAGATAATTGTGTGTCGGAGGTATTTCACTGCAATGCTGTATGTATGTGCACAAAAGAACAGCAGTGTGCATGTGTCCCGTCACCAAGGTAACATTGATCCATTCATGAGATTTTTTTTTACCCCACCTTTTGGCATGTTTTCATGTCTGATTTGAGAAATCTGTGGAACTGAACTCCCTTCTGCGTCAGACTTCTGATAGTCGGAGCACTTCTCTTCCCTCTCCAGTCCTGCCATGCAGGTTTATTGTTGCTGTTGGGCTTGATGTAGTGCAGCGCAGCAGTGAAATGCTTGTATTGGCTTGTTTGTATGGGGACGAATAAGCTCTAAGTTTGCATTCAAATTGCCAGGTCTCAGATCCAAACATCCACTGAGCCAGCTGGGCCTCTAGCCCTGACACCTTTTGCATATGATCACATGTCTACTCCCCAAAGGATATAGAGAAAGACTTTTTTTTTTTACTCTTGAAAAATGGCGGCATTCCCCTTTATTTAAATTACTTAACTTGTTCCTTTTTGAAAGTTCTAAGCTGATGAAGACTGTGATGCATAGTTACACGGGGCTAGTCCTTATAAGGGATGATGTTTGGTAACTTGATTAGCCAATGAAGTTATCTAACTACCCAGTTAAGTAACCCACTTTTTCAAAACAAACAGAACCTCCAAATCCTGGCTGGTTAGCTGCCAAAGTGTCTGGTATGGCAGACACACTTGACAACCAAGATTTTGAAGAATTTGCCCCGACAAATGTGTGCTGGCATGCATGAGTATTCAGGATGTGGATCAGAACCCATTTCGGGGGGGGGGGGGGGGGGTATTTATATATATTTAACAGCATTTGGATGGTGGCTGTTGTTAATTCCAACCCGTTTTAGGCACACTATATTAAATAACTTGGGTTTATTTTCAAATCACTGACATGAGCTATCCTGTTCAATGGGCCTTTTGTGGGTATTAGCAGCACTGCAATAGCACCACCTTGTTTGGCTGCTCAGCTCCACCCTGGCCTCTCCATGTCCTTATTGCACCCTTGCTGAAGCCTTTGACTGGGCCTGACAGAGGCTTTGACTGGGCCTGACAGAGACTTTGACTGGGCCTGACAGAGGCCTGAAGCCTTTGACTGGGCCTGACAGAGACTTTGACTGGGCCTGACAGAGGCCTGAAGCCTTTGACTGGGCCTGACAGAGGCTTTGACTGGGCCTGACAGAGGCCTGAAG